>NC_045732.1:43974633-43992070 GCF_009834535.1 Camelus ferus | reverse complement strand
CATAGAGAGGATCCCAGGCCAAGGAGAGCTGGCAACATCTAGGCTAGCAATGCTACTCCGGGTAGTTGTTAAAAATTACTTGACCATATACAAACTTTATGAAATGGTGTTCTTTCTGAGGAATGTCTCATTCTGTGCTTGGTAATTTCAGCTCCTTATCTTGGGACAATCATGCCAGTGTTCATGAAAAATTGTTCACGACTCTTGTTAAAGACAATAAGGCAGACTTTATTTGGGGGACTACTACAATGAGGTTTATAGTGGGGAAGAGAGGTTGGGCTTGATTTGGAATACAACAAGGAAAAGTAAGGATTTGTAGTCAATGAACAAGGTTGGGGCGGGTATTTCAGTGGATGAAAATTTACTAAGAGGAAACATCAGGGATAAGGGGGGATTCTGGCTAAACTGACCTAACAGGATTCTAATTGAAGGCATTCAGGGTGATCAGACACCACCTGGGGGATGGTGGAGGTTTAGGAATCTGATCAAATATTGAGGGTGATCAGATGGGGGTTGGGGAACAATTCTGGTTAAACAGGCCTAGCAGGATTCTTGCGAAAATTGGATAATGCAGAGAGGAACACAGAAGCTCAAAAGTCAGGGCCTAGTTGAGAAGACTGTTGGAGCCTGACTAAAGTTTGGTCAAGGAGAGACTCTGAAACCAGTCTCCCACCCCAACCCCCCTACATTTTCCTTGTCTACTTCCCTGGGAATACAAACACTCCTCAAGGCTATTGTGCGGTCTGATGGTTGCTAGGCAACCCCCAGGGCCCCTTTCAAACTGTAGCCTCCCCCACTCCCCCTCCTGGCTAGAGTGCCCTTGCCCCTCCTTATGGCAGTATTCTGCGTCCCATAACAAAGACTCTTCTGCCTGCCAGCTGTACTGCCAAAGGCAAAGAAGAGACAGCTCAGACCTGGTGGGGGAGGGGTCCAGAGTTGTGTAAGTCCTTAGGGTTCTCCCCAGCAACCAAAGCCATGTTGGTGCTGTAGGTTACCTCTCTGTTTTGCAATGTCCATTTCCCAAGTGAGAGGAACTGGGAGCCCTAAAGTTTGACCACTGTCACCCCTGGGGAGGGTCTGGCACCAGCAGGGGTTAATCTTCACATTCTTAGGGCTCATGAGCCCCAGCCATAACCTCACTCCCTCCATACTTTACTCGTTAAGGGCCTGGGTTTCTGAGGTTCCCTCCCTATGACCCAAATGCAAATTTGGGTAGCTCTGAGGTGCAAACTTTGGCTTAAATGTGATCTCGTGGGTAGACAGTGGTGGGAGTGTTTATTTTGCTCAGAAAGGACCAGAAGGCAAAGAGGAGCTTTTGGAAAGTCTGTATGGCCCCACCCCTGAAATGGGAACATTATGTAACTGCCACATCCTGGGAATGAACTCTGCAGATATGGACAAGAGCAGGAGGTGCATTCAGCCTGGGAGCCTCCCAAAGAATAAACCTTGCCACCAGACTACCTGGGTTCAAATAGCAACTTCATCACTTACTAGTTATGTGACTCTAGGAAACTTACTTCACCTCTCTGTATCTCATGAGTTCCCCATAAATTGGGAGAATAGTTCCTAACTCATAAGGTTGCTGGGGGATCTAAAATGTGTTAATATATACAGTGATAAGTGTTTACTGTTATTTTCATTGTGGATGGAAAGGAGGGCAAATATCTTGGTTTTCAAGGGCCTAAGCCTGACAACCCTTGATTCCCATAGAACCAATAGGCACTGAGAATCTGGGGTGTGGGTACTTCACTTATACTCACGGTTAATCCTCTCAACAACCCAGTAATGTATGATCAGTCCTGTTTAGCAGATACATCTCTCAGCAAGGCAGGGAAGAGTGTAGGGTTGGGGTCAGTGGGGAGTGAGTACGTGAATAGCTTAGTCTCCTGACTTCCCCTCCAGTCTGCAACAGGGACCTGAGAAAAGAACAATCTCTGGACAGCAGGCTGGCAAAGCTGTTTTATGGAGTCAAAGTACAATGAATTGGAGGGAAGAACTGCCAATAGGGAAGGGCTTCCTGCTTGGACCCTGAGCCATATTTTGACTTCTGGTTCCAAGTGGTGGGTTTCCTCTGAAGGTGGAATTAATTTCACTCCTGTAGACAGAACCCAGGAAATGAACCTTGTTTCCTATAAGCTAACCTGAGTACTTTCCAAAGAAAGACACTAGGTCTTCATGAATCACCAACTCTAGCTACCTCGTCCCTCCCACCCCTCACAAGCCAACATATATAAACAACACTGGGCCGCTGCTCAATGAGAACTTTGATTTCTAAAGAGTGAAAAATCTCTCAGGGGAAAGGGGTGGGAGGGGGGAGGTATATATTAGAAATTTGGGATTAACAGATACACACTACTATATATAAAAGAGTTAAACAAAAAGGACCTGCTGTATAGCACAGGGAACTATAGTCAATACCTTGTAATAACCTATAATGGAAAAGAATCTGAAAAAGAATATATATATATATATGAATCACTATGCTGTATACCCAAAACTAACACAACATTGTAAATCAATTATACCTCAATTAAAAAAAAATCTCACTTCATTCCAGATTTGTTGAATGAATATCTACTGATTCCCAAAGCAGAAGAAATACTTTTCAGAAGGAAGAGCTCAAAAGCAAGGGATAGTAGTGACCTTGTTCTCATATCCCTTTATTCTACTACATTTCTGAGCCCTTGCTACTACTCTTAGAGGGAAGTAGGGAATCTGCCTTTGACTAATAAAAGAATGGAGTTAAGAGAAGTTCAGAGGTTAGCTTAGATGCGAGTAACAACCCAAGGCTATAACTTGATTCCCAGCTCCTGGTTTGTCCCCCTCACAACTAGGACTCTCCTCAGACAGAGTATGTAAACTTGCCTCCTGAGATTACCAGCCAGATACAATTTAGTACACACTTCACCCTCCACCCTTATACTCTAGGTCAAAGCCAAATTAAGACTTCTGAGGCATAAGGATTAAAAAAAAATATTTTTGGTAAATCAGCTATTTATCCATTGGATCTTTTGCATCTTTAAATTTATGTATAGACTATCCAAGTCTTAGCATGTCCAACATTTTTAAATCCTCTGAAACAAATTAATGTCATAAGTTAAACTTCTCTTTCTCAGGAAAAAATGGTTCTAAAGCATGAGGTAATTTGAACTTGTGAAATTGAAGTTGTATTCCAGATAAGTTATAGTTTTATTAAAGAAATTGAGACAGCCTGGTTTAATGTGGCTGCCCTTTTGGGGCACATTTTTTTAAGTTCTGAAGAAGTCTTCTTTCAAAAACATGAGTCATTTTCTTGCCATATGAATTTTTGTTGCAATGTACACCTAACATCAAACAGCTCAGGTGCAGACAGGTCATCCTTTTCTAGGGTTCATATGACCTCTTCAAAGATCTTCAGACATTTTTGGAGAAACAGTAGATAAATTTGTTTTACTACAATCCTTTTCTCCACTCACATTCTCAATGTATTTTTAAATCAGGGAAGGACTTTCTTCTTGTCCTATATTTTGAAATTATGATTTTATGTCAGGCTGACATTCTAACACTTTTTCTATGGCCAGCAACAATGACAGGCATCTTGTAGGCACATGTCTAAGGAGACTGTCTCTTTCTGTTTTTATAAAATAAGAAATCTCATTATGTGCTTCTGCATGTTTTGAAGAAATTGAAAGCGACCCAAAACTTTCATTATGAAGCCCTAATTTCACAGGTAAGTAACACACATTCATTTTAAGCAGCTGTGTACGAGGTGCACAGGACATGTAACAAGCTAAATATTTTCATTTTCTTTAGTACATTTAATAGACCGAATGGAATTTTCTAAACGTACATGTGTACTGTCTGCTGAATATACAGATAGATGAGCAAAATCTAGTTTGTATCATTTTGCTTCCTGTGGTTTCATTAACATCTTCCTAGATATCAAAGACACAATATGAAACTTCACTTTTAAAAAATCGAAATACCCAATAACTAGGGGGAAGAGCTTTTCCTTGCTGAGATCAGACCCATCATTTGATACATTTGATCATCTGATTTCAGATCTTACCAATGATCATGCTTTTTATATTGGTAAGAACCAGATCTTACCAATGCTAGAAGGGACCAACTTATCTGTTATCAAAATTTCCCCCTTTTGTTTGCCTATAGTTGCAACCTCTGAATCAGGATATGTAACTTCAGCCAGATCCATAGAGTGCTCAAAGGAATAACATGATAATGTGTGTTTATTTGTACAGCACGTCCATGCTAATTCAGTGGCTGTTATTTTCAACTGAGCAGTGATGTCTTTGGGGGAGACTATTGATTGATTTAGAAGTACTTGCCAGTCTCGTCCAGGACTTGTAAGATTCAGTCTCCATATGAGACTTCACATACCCTTCTTCACTATGCCCAATACCAGATTCTTTATATTGTGTACTAGGTTCTGTTTGGGTTATTTACCTCCCTAATCCAGTTTTATGTGGTCTTCACCTGTCTAAAATAACATAAAAGTTTAGCCTTCTTTTTCAGTGATGCTAGCATTGGTATTGTAATGGTTCTCATTTTCATTATCTGAATTCTTATAGTACATGGTGTTATGGGCTGAATTATCTCCCTCTCAAATTCACATGTTCAACCCCAACCCCCAGTATCTAAGAATGTGGTTGTATTTGGAGATAGGGCTTTTAAAGAGGTGATTAAGGCTGTTAGAATGGGCCCTGATCCAATCTGACTGTGTCCTTATAAGAAGAGGAAATTTGGACACGTGGAGACACCAGGAGTGTGTGCTATGCAGAGGAAAGACCATGGGAAGAGACAGGGAGAAGGCAGCAATCTTTAAGCCAGGAGAGAGCCCTCAGAAGAAAGTAAACCTGCCCACTTCTTCATCTTGGACTTCCCAGCTTCCAGAAATGTGAGCAATGAATTTCTGTTGTTTAAGCCACCCAGTCTGTGTATTCTGTTACTGCAGCCTAAGCAGACTAAGGCACATGGTGACAATATTCACAATGTTAAAGGTTCAATTAGCGGTATTTCAATACAAATTACAACAGCTGATATACAGGCAAAGTCAAAGACTATTAATGCTTATTATTACAATGTACTTCAGTTGCACACCGAAGTGGCGTCATTCGGAGTGGTGCAATCATCATTTGGATCCATTACTGTGAACCAAATCATGGTTGTCAATATCAGCAGTGGGAGGGGTGGGAGGAACAGCCACAACAACTACAGAAAGCAGGTATCTGCACCATATCCACTTCACACTAAAAACTGTTGTTTTCACCCTCTATTCGGAGGGCCATAATACAAGTTTTATACTCCCCACCCCTCTCCACAATCTATGGCACCGATCACTGAAAATTGAGACTTTTCACATCCCTGGGAGGGGTTTCCTGGGATTCAGGACTTTCAGTCCTAAAATGGTAACAGTTCAAAGCAAATCAAGACAATTGGCCATCCTATGTGGGGCTACTGGGCTGCTGCTGGCAATGTTCTATTTCTTTCCTGGGTGGTAGTCACATGACATTTACGACATTTACTTTATAATAACTTTTAGCTGTACATTTATGTTTTATGCATTTTTATATTGGTGTATTAGTTTTCAAAATCCATATATTTTAAAAATACTAAAGCATAAAAGAAATAGAACAAAACCTAACCAAGTTCTGATTTGTCCATGATTTATATATAATGTAAAATTGATTACAATTTTTGTGGTGCCCTGCTTTGCTGGTGCCCTAGGCACTTGTTTATTTAAATAACCTGGTATTGTTCTAAATGAATGACATCACATTACCAGACACAACATTGGCAGGTCTTCTGGCCCCAGCCCCGTGTGACCTGTTGCTTTTTATCACTCTTTCAGGGAGAGTTAATGGTTTCTTTCCACTGCACTTTGTGTCAGTGCTGATCACAATGAATTGAAATTAGGTGTTGACTGTGTGTCTCCCACACATTGGACTGAACTCCTTCTGAGAAGAATGGTGCCTTGTTCATTTCTGCAATATCAGTGCTTTGTGGTTGGCACTTGGTAACATTTGTGGAATGAATGATGGGCTCTTATTAGGACCAGTTATCAAAGTCATCCCTCCCTCATAGTCTTGTTCTACAACTGCATTATAAGCCTGGCTATGTTGGCTAAATCCTGGGACCGATGCTGTCCAACTGACACCGTTTATTTTCTGAGCAGCCTCATCCTCCTAGAATGTAGGGCTGGTATAAAATTCACTTATTTAGGATACATTTATTGACAGTCTGCTACATGCCCTGACCTGTGCCTGCAGTACAAAGAGGCAAAATCTAAATCGAAAGTGTTATCAAATGCTGAATTTCTCACAGGAGAAATTGGTCTGTGTGAATCATTTACTAAGCCTTCTACGTGGATGGCTCCTAAAATTAACTGTTGGCATCATCTTCTAGAGTCCCCAGGGGTTGTTTTTGATAATTTTTCGAAGTTTTATTATTGGTTCTGTTTTTGTTTTTGTTTTTTTAAGAGAGTGTTCTCCAAGCTCCTCACTCAGCGATTCTGAAAAATCCCCCAAATTATTTATTGTTATACAAGATTTTCTACCCATGAAAATAGATACTGAAATTTTCAAATAGTCCCAAATAAAGAGGCATTGCTGTTTTAAAACATAAAGCAAAGATTGTTTCTTCATTGCTCCAAAGCACAAAACAAAACAAAACAAAGTAAAACTTGTCAAAATCATTTTTAATATTCAACTCATAAAATAACAAATATTAAGTAATCTGATGGTCCTTGACAATTATGAGGTATTTTTGTTTTCATGTTTTTGTCTTAGAGATATTTTGTGTTTTTAATTAATCAAATTTCTTTACCTGTATCTTTATATTTTATACCTATCCTATCCCAAGTTTTAAAACACTCTCCCATATTTCCTTTTATAATTTTACATTTTATATTCAGGCCTTTAATCTATCTGAAATTTACTATTATGAAAGTTGTGAGGTAAAGATCTCACTTTATTTTTCCTAAATGGATAACCAGCTTTCCTAAGACTATTTATTGAGTACTTCATCCTTTCTCCTTCGTCAAAAACTGAATTCCCATATGTACTTGGATCTATTTTGAACTTTTTATTCTGATGCATTGACCTATTTGTCAACTTTTGTTCCATTACCACATCATTTTAATGACTACATCTCTATGGTATTTTTAAATTTTGTTTTTATTGAAGTGTAGTTGATTTATGATGTTAGTTTCAGGTATACAGCAAAGCGATTCAGTTGTGTGTGTGTGTGTGTGTGTGTATAATTTTTTCAGATTCTTTTCCACTATGTTATTATAAGAAATTAAATATAGTTCCCTGTGCTATACAGTATGAGCTCGTTGTTTATCTATTTTATATATAGTAGTTTCTCTCTGCTAATCCCAAAACTCCTAATTTATCCCTCCCCCACCCTTTCTCCTTTGGTAACCATAGTTTGTTTTCTATGTCTATGAGTCTATTTCTGGTTTGTAAATGTATCTTTTTTTAGTTTCCACAAATAAGTGATATCATATGATATTTGTCTTTCTCTGTCTGACTGACTTCACTTAGTATGATAATCTCTAGGTCCATCCATGTTGCTGAAAATGGCATAATTTCATTATTTTTTATGGCTGAGTAGTATTCCATTGTATATATATATCACAACTTCTTTATCCAGTCATCTTTCTGTGGACATTTAGATTGTTTCCATGTCTTGGCTATTGTAAATAGTGCTGCTATGAACATTGGGGTGCATGTGTCTTTTTGAATTACAGTTTTCTCCAGATATATGTCCAGGAATGGGATTGCTGGATCATATGGTAAGTCTATTTTAATTTTTTTAAGGAACCTCCATACTGGCTATGGTATGTTTTGACATCTGGGCAGATCTCCTCCCATTGTCATTTTTCAAAATTGTCTCAGCTATTCTTGCACATTTTCTATTCCAAGCAATTTTTAGAATCAATTTGTTGAGTTCTATAAAAATTATCATTAAGATTTTGATTGGGATTAAATTTATAGACTTTTTGAGGTCACTGACATCTTTACAATATTGAGCTTTACATAGTGAAATATAACATATTCATCACTTCACTCACATATTCTTCCATTTCCTCAGTAATTTTTTATATTTCTCTTCATCTAGATTTTTGTACAGTTATCATTAAATTTTTTCCTTAGGCAATTTATAGTTCTGGGAATTATTGTGACTGTGATCTTTTTAAAATCTATTACATTGTCCAGTAGATTATTGTTGGTGTATAAAAAGCATTATTGCTTTCTGTATGTTGCTCTTGTATTTTGCCTCTCTGCTGAACTATTTTTATTGGTCCTAATGGTTTCTCAATTGATTGCCTTGGATTTTTTTATGCAATCACATTGTTTACAAATAATGATAGTCACATTCCCCTTTTTAGTATTTATATCTCTCTTGCCAAGAGTAATTCATTCATTCAATTAATATTTGGCAGCTGCTTATGTGCCAAGCATTGTTCTACATTTGGGAGATACAGTAATGGACAAAACAGACAAGGTTTATGCCCTCTAGAGCTTATACTCTATTCAGGAGAGATTGATAGTCTAGAAAAGGTGTAAAAAGTCAGTCACCCAGCCGTATGTAAATCAATGAAGTTAGACCACTCCCTCACAGTACACATAAAAATAAACTCAAAATGGCTTAAAGACTAAAAAATAAGACATGATACCATAAAACTCCTAAAAGAGATCATAGGCAAAACATTCTCTGGCATAAATCATAGCAATTTTTCTTAGGTCAGTCTCCCAGGACAAAACAAATAAAAGTAAATATAAACAAATGGGACTGAATCAAACTTATAAGATTTTGCACAGCAAAGGAAACTATAAACAAAATGAAAAGACAACTTAAAGACTGGGAGAAAATATTTGCAAACAATGTGACCAACAAGGGCTTAATTTCCAAAATATACAAAACAGCTCATACAACTCAATATTAAAAAAACCCAAACATCCCAATCCAAAAATGGGCAGAAGACCTAAAGAGACATTTCTCCAAAGAAGACATACAGACAACCAACAGACACATGAAAAGATGTTCAATATCACTAATTATCAGAAAAATGCAAAACAAAACTACGAGGTATCACCTTTTCCAGTCAGAATGGCCATCATTAAAAATCCACAAATGATAAATGCTGGAGAGGGTGTAGAGAAAAGGGACCCCTCCTACACTGTTGGTGGGAATGTTGTTTGGTGCAGCCGTTATGGAGAACAGTATGGAGATTCCTAAAAAAACTGAAAATAGACTTACCATATGATCCAGCAATCCCACTCCTGGGCATATATCCAGAAGGAACTCTAATTTGAAAAGATATATGCACCCCAATATTCATAGCCGCACTATTTACAATAGCCAAGACATGGAAACAACCCAAATGTCCATCAACAGATGAATAGATAAAGAAGGTGTGGGGTGTGTGTGTGTGTGTGTGTGTGTGTGTGTGTGTGTGTGATGGAATATTACTCAATCATAAAAAAAATGAAATTATGTGATTTGCAGCAACATGGATGGACCTGGAGATCATCATACTAAGTGAAGTAAGCCAGAAAGAGAAAGAAAAATACCATATATCACTTTTATGTGGAATCTAAGAAAAGGACACAAATGAATTTATTTACAAAACAGACTCACAGACATAGAAAACAAACTTATGGTTACCAGGGGGAAGAAGGGGTAGGGAGGGATAAATTGGGAATATATATATTACTAAATCACTATGCTATACACCAGAAATTAACACAACATTGTAAATCAAGTATACTCCAAAAAAAAATCCCCCAAAATCCACCATTCAGACACAAGCACTGTTTCCTTCCAGACTTTTCTAGTAGTGTGAATAATAGAATAATAACTGGTAATATTTAGTGAGTACTTACTATATGCAAGCACTATACTAAGTGTTTTGTATTTATTGTCTCATTTCAGTATTCACAACAACCCATTGAGGTATGTGATCAGCTGAGGTACAGAGAGTTTTTAGTTACTTGGCCAAATTTACAACTTTTACCTATTGACACTGGAGTTTTAATGCAGGAAATCTGCCTCTGGAGCCCACTTACTGCCGCTATGCTATGTGGCCTTGTATGTTAGATATTTCCTACCTAATGCTGCCTACAAAAGGCAGGCAGAGCATGCAAAAAGTGACTTGAAACTGTTTCACTTATCTTTCTTTGCCACATCCATTCCTTTTCACCAGAGCTGTTCCCTTTCTAGGAAAGGGGCTAGAAGCCACAAACTGGTCAAATCCCATGCCACAGGAGGAGAACAGAGGAAGAAAATGAAGGTCTGGATGAAGTGGCCTGCAAATAGAAGGAAGCCAGGATCAGACAGAGTATACCATAATAAATTTATCCTCTCTGAGCTTACACTCTGCAACAGACACTTTTGGCAGACATTCTCTTATCTTCTTGCTAACAGAATGCTAACATTGATCAAGTCTCCAACAGAGATCTTTTGGTCTCAGGGGAGGTGGCCCAGCACTTAGGAGATGAGCCACAATTGGTTTATGACAATTACAGCAACATTCTTCCCTCAGCCAGTGACTGGCCCCAGTTTTGGCCAGTGAAGTATAAAGGGAGGGCAGCTAGGGGACTTCCGGGAAACGTTTACCTCCCTATACTAGTGACCCAGATGCCTTCCCAAAGGCTTCGCTGTGTATGGCATTAGGGACATGTGATGCAAAATTGGCAGAGAACATGTAATCGTGCAACTCTGCAGGATAGAATATAAACACTACTAGAGCCCAAGGTAAAGCCTAAAAGGATGGGAAGGGTTGAATGGCTAGATCATGGAGGGGAGAAGGATTCCAGAAAGATGCTAAATGGCAGGACTGAGTACAGTGAGCTTGGCCTAGGGATGAGGTACCATGATCAATTCACATTGGATCACATGTCCATAATCCTTATGGTCCAAGGAATGGAAATGATTACCAGAAAAATTAAGAGATAAAAGGTAGTAGACAGAAACAATAGATAGCTATTATTGGGATCATCCACTAAGCACATGTTATCTGCTTGGAGAGGTCTGCCGAACCCACCATCACATTACTCATAGGGGTAAGATCCTGGCAGCCATGTAGTATTCTTGACTTCTGGACCAAACTGATTGAACCATTCAGGGTCCCTGATCTGAGCTGGGACAACCAGATTCCATCCTGAGAATTTGGAATTGGAATACAGAGATGCTAGTCCGTCTCTGCTGGTCACTTAAACCTAGGACTTGTAAACCCAATAGAGGAAGCTCTATTTAGTCGAGTTCATGGAAAAACACGGAAGTCAGGATAGCAAAGTGAAGACCAGAGTGAATATGGAAAGACAAAGACCACACAGACTGAGAGGGTGTGGTTAAAAGAAACAGAGAATTACCTTGGTTCCTGATAACTTTCTAGTTCACAGCTTTAGTCCCTCGTGAAACATGGTTGTACTTGCTACCTTGTGTTCCATGTAACTCCTTATACCCTACAGTCAATAAGTTCCATTTTTATCTAAGCTAGCTTAGGTAGGTTTCTGTTGATAACAACTGGAGGAGTCTTGATGAAGATACTATATTGTTTTCTCTTCAGACCAAATGACATAAAGCTAGTTAGTCACCATCTTCATTTCACACATGAGGAAACTGAGGCCCCTCACAGGTCAGCCGTATAGTTTCCAGTGAGGTCATGCCTAATGGACGCTGTGTGACCTTGGGCAACTCACAGAATCTTTCTGGACCTAAGTTTATGAAAAATGCCTGTGAATAATCTCTGGATCTCGAGTTCCTTGAATTAAAGAACTATTATATAAATATATGATGTATGTATTTATTTATATATATATATCACAATTTCTTCATCCATTCATTCATTGATGAACACATCTGTTGTTTCCGTATCTTGGTTGTTGTGAATAATGCTGCAATGAACATAAGGGTGCATATATCTCTTCAAATTACTGTTTTTATTATCTTCAGATAAATGCCCAGAAATGAAATTGCTGGATCACATGGTAGCTCTATTTTTCAGGGGTTTTTTGTAAGAAACTTCATACTGTTTTCCATAGTGGCTATAGCAGTTTACATTCCCACCAACGTTTTGAAGAGAACATAGAAAATCTTTGTTACCTTGGGTTAGGGGAAGAGTTCTTAGATCTCATCAACAGCACAATCCATTAAAAAATGGATAAATTAAAGTTTTTAAATTAAAATTTTTTTCAATGGGTAAACCTTGCTAAAAGAATGACATGACAAGCCATCGACTGGGAGAAAATATTTGCAAATTCCAATCCAACAAAACCTTGTACACGGACTATATAAAGAATGCTCTAAATTCAACAGTAAGAAAACAAACCATCTGATTCAAAAATTGGCAAAAGACTTGAACAGACACTTTATCAAAGAAGATGATATGGATCTGAAAATACATGAAAAGATGTTCAACACCACTAGCCATTAGTGAAATACAAATCCGAATCATAATGAAATATCACTACACACCCATTAGAATGGCGAACATGAAAAATACCAACAATACAAGTGCTAACCAGAATAGGGACAATTGGAACTCTCATACGTTTCTGGTGGGAATGAAAAATGGTAAAGCTACTCTGGAAAACAGTCTGGCAATCTCTTACTATAGGACCCAGCAATTGCATTCCTGAGTATTTATCCTAGAGAAATATAAACTTATGTTCCCACCACAAAACCTGTACATGAATATTCACAGCAGCTTGATGTGTAATAACACAAAACTGGCAACAACCAAACGTCCTTCAGTGGGTGAATGATTAAACAAATTGTAATACATCCATACAATGAATTACTACTCAGTAATAAAGAGAAACCAGCTACTGACCCAGGCAACAACAGGTCTGGATCCCTAGGGGCTTTTGTGAAAGAAAGCGAATCCGTCTATGATTCCATTCTCTCCTGAGAATATAAAATTCTCCAAAATGACAAAATTATATAGATAGATGGAGAATAGCTAAAAACAGTTAGAGAATGAGAAGAAATGTGTAATTACAAAGTAGCAACATAGGGAGTTCCTTTGTTGTGACAGAACACTTCTGTCTCAATTGTGGTGAGAGTTTGATCCATCTGCACATGTGATAAAATGTAATAGAATTATACACAAAGACATACCTCCAAAATGAGTGCATGCAAAAACTAGTAAAATCTGAGTAAGAGCTATAGTCTAGATAATTGTATCAAACCAATTAATTTCCTGGTTTTGATATGCACTTTAATTATGTAAGATGTCACCGTTAGGGGAAACTGGATAAGGGCACACAGGACCTTCTGGGCTAATGTTGCATTTTCTTGTGAGTGCATAATAGTTAACAAATGAAAAGTCTAAAAAAAGAAAGAAATTTAGAGCTGGTAGTTAAAGCTATGCCCTAATGTTCTAACACTCACACAGCCCCTGTTTGCTAAAGACTATTTGCCCAAGGGTAACTTTCCAGGATATAAACCTTGCCACAGTGTCTCTAGAGCCCTTGATCTTGGGGAACCACCAGACTGAAGAGATGGAACATTAAATATTTGGTCAGGCTCTTTACCTTAAAACAAAGTTTCTTAACCTGGAGCCCATAGACCAAGCTTTTCAAGTCTCTCAGTGCCCTCTTTGACATTTTTAAATGGTGGGGTTTTTTTTCTTTAGAAGCTGTACACACACATGATAAAATATTTGTCAAGTACTGATAGTTAAAATTTTAGATCAAAAGCTCTCCATCCCCAGAAGTCTAGTCCTTCTAGCCAAACGTAATTTTACTTTTGACAGTTTTGTGTCTTCTTCCAGGAAAAAGAAAGATGCAAATGGTAGCATACTGTATTCACAGTGCCTACTTTTCACACCTAATAACACACCATTAAGATCATTCCATATGAAAATGAATATATGTATATTCTTGTGTGACTGAAGCATTGTGCTGTACACCAGAAATTGACACAGCCTTGTAAACTGACTATACCTCAATAAAAAAAGAAATATAAGCAGCAATAGTATACCTAAATAAAGCCATTATTTACCAAAAAAAAATTGTATTCAACTAAATTGAAGTATAATTCTGGCAAACTTATTTTATCAATAGTAATTATACTCATTGGCAAGTCTGCTTAGACATAATTTCCAATCTTTTATTTAATTTTAAAACCTTGTGTTAATGTAACATTTGATTAATTAGTGGATAATTATTGAATACTTAGATAATTCTATATAAAATAAAATACTTGAAATATTGGTCAAAAAAAAGATCATTATATATTAGCACTACAGCTCTACCTCTTGCTTTTAAATAGTTGCTTAAGGGGGGAGGGTATAGCTCGGTGGTAGAGTCTGTGCCTAGCATGCATGAGGTCCTGGGTTCAATCCCCAGTACTGCCATTAAAATAAATAAGTAAATACATCTAATTATTCCCCCCCAAAACATAACAAAAATAGTTGCTTAATGTTCTCAGTATTAATAGATGAACCACAGTTTCTTTCACCAAACTTCAATGGTAGACATTTAGGTTTTTTGCCATTATGAAAAATTCTGAAGTATCCTTAATATACTTGCATCATGACATGCTTTTGAGTATCTATCTATATGGTAAATTCCTAGCAGTAGTATTGTTGGGTCAAAGATACATAAATGGTAAATGCTGATGCACACTGCAAAACTGCCTCCAAAGAACCTATACCAACCATCCAACAACAGTGGAGAACACCACCTATTTCTCCTTATGCTTGCCAACCATGAGCATTTTCACACTTAAAATATTTATTTGCCATTCTGATGGGTAACAAATGGCATCACTTGTTTATTCCTAGTGATAACTAGCTTTGGATGATTATGATTCTTCTGCAGTCTCTCTCTAAACTTTCCTTGCTGTCTGCTATCCTTTATTTTTTTCAATTTTATCTTTTACTGAAGTGTAGTTGATTTCCAATGTTAGTTTCAGGTGTACAGCTAGGTGATTCTGTTATATATCTTCATACATATATACATATATATATACACACACATATATTTTCAGATTATTTTCAATTATAGCTTATTACAAGAAATTGAATAGAGTTCTGTGTTCTATACAGTAGATCCTTGCTGTTTATCTATTTTATATCTAGTAGTGTGTAGTGTTGTCCTTTATTTTTAAATAAATGATCCTCTTTTTGTTACACAAGTAATAAAAACATTTATTGTATAAAGAAAAGTCAAACAATACAGAAGTACAGAGAGTAAAAGGTAAAACCCCTCTTCTCCTTCCCAACCCCATCAGCCCCATTCCATCCTCAGAGCTGCAGAGTCACTGTTGTGTGCCCATGACTTTCACTCTGCTAGATGTGAACACCCCAGCACTCATTCTCATTCCAAGGATTGGAATGCTTGTGACAGGGGCATGGCTGAGGTTCAGCTTTACAATATCCAGAAAGAAGGCGTTTGCTGACAACATCCACAGTAATAAAGACTGCAAATGATATGGCTAAACAAGTTATGTGGGGGGAAATGGCTAAACAATTTATGTGAACAAAATGGCTTAGAAGTCTTTCAAAACCTTTAGAGGCACCATTTCCCCACAGCAAACATGCGAACTATAAATAACATGTTTATTAAATCAGACTCCGCAAGCACTTCAAGGAACCAAAGCTTAGTTAATTTATTTCCTGTATGCTTTGAAAGTAGTGAGATGGGACTTAAATAGAAAGGGAGAGAGAGGGGGAACTAGTGAGAAAAGACAAAGGCATAGTCTACATGTAAGAGACAGACTGGGATAAATTATTTGACCTTTAATTTCTTCACATCAAAGGAGAATAAATTACAAAGTATCTTGCTCATAGGGCTATTGTAATAAATAATAATCTATGTAAAGTACTTAGCACAGAGTTAAGCATAAAGTACTCAGTAAATGGTAGCCACCATTAGCTATTCCTAAAATCTTTCCTAGAAGAAGAAAGATATTGTGTGAAGGCTTTCAACTTTTCACCATTGAGTACTATGCTGGCTGTGGGTTTCTCATAAATAGCTTTTATTATATTGAGATATGTTCCTTCTATATCCACTTGGGTAAGAGTTTTTATCGTAAACTTTTTCCAAGTCTATTGAGATGATCATGTGATTTTGTCCTTTCTTTTGTTGAACCATCCTTGTGTCCCTGGGATGACTCTAACTTGATCATAGTGTAATCTTTTTTATGTATTGTTGGATTCTGTTTGCTAATATTTTGTTGAGGATTTTTGCATCTATGTTCATCAAAAATATTGGCCTGTAATTTTCTTTGGGGGGGACTCTGTCATGGGGGTAATGTTCTTAGGACAATGATGAGACCTGACCAGAAGTGGAAGAGTTGTGCAGTAGATGGGAAAGGGATGATTGAGGAGGAAAAGTACTGAAGCAGTAGGAAAAATGGAGATATTTTAGGCAAAAATCACTGTCAGGAGTGGGCAGAACAGCTTAGGATGGGGAAGTCAGTGGGAGGGGGGACAGTAGGAGGCTGTGGCAGTACAGGAGAGAGGTCAGGGGTACACTAACACAGGAGGAAGCAGATGGCAGAATGTTGCAAACTGAGATAAATGGACAAAGAAAATACAGTATATACATAAAACAGAATACTATTCGGCCTTAAGAAAAAGAGAATCTTGTCATTTGCAACAACATGAATGAACTTGAGGACATCAGGCTAAATGAAATTAGCCAGTCACAGAAAGACAAGTACTGCATGATTGTGCTTACATGAGGTGTCTAACATAGTCAAATTCATAGACTCAGAGTGCATAATGGTGGTTGCCAGGGGCTGGGATAGGGGAGGAAATGGGGAGTTATTAATCAACAGGCATAAAATTTCAGTTAAGTAAGAGGAATAGGCGGTAGAGAGTTTTCTGTATAACACTGTACCTGTAGTCAACAATACTATACTTAACACTTAATAATTTTAGAGAATAGACATCATGTTAAGTGTTCTTACCATGATTAATTAAAAAAAGAAAAGAAAAGAAAAGAAAACTCCAACCCCTGGTGCCTAACTATTTAAGGTGGGGACAGAGGGAGAGGAGAAAACTGTATTTGTTTGCAGACTAGATAGAGGGCTGGTTTTACTCCAGGTGGAGGACTGAGACTGGTAGTCTGTTCCCTACATATTGAGTATGTGGGAGGTGACTGCAGAAGACTCCAACTGGCAAGGTTTGACAAGAGGTAAAATCAACAAGGCCAAAGTCTTGGGTTCTACTTTCCAGAATTTCTGGCATCTAAACAGTTCTGATTCAGAATGGCTGCCATGACTGTCACATGTAACCAAAGATGCTAATTTAGGAACACTCACTATCCGCCTCAGACATTGGTTTTCACCTACAGATTTCAGCACTGTTCTAAAACCTCAGTCCCAGGCCTGGTGGGCCCAGAATTTGCTGCATCAAGAAGGCTGCTTCAGAGGCCTGACTCCAATACGGCTACCATAACAACCTACAATTTCTCTG
>NC_045732.1:43957380-43974533 GCF_009834535.1 Camelus ferus | reverse complement strand
TCTGGCTTCTTTAATTCTTCACATCACAGATATGAAGATACAAAATATAACAGCACTGAGACTTTTACAAATCTATAGACTCTCATCCCTTTTCATGACTGGATATCCACCAGATGTATTTTTCCTGGAAAAACCTGAACTTTCTTGAAGCACTTAGTGGCCTTCTTTTGTAAACCCTTCCTTTATGTCAGGCAATTTTCTTTTCTTAATACCAAAGTCGACTAGTCTCGAACTCATACTAATTTTTAAATCACAGATTATCTAGTCTTTTGCCATTGAGGTATGTGGCCATTGGAGGCCCCTGACAGACCTCCCTGTATCGGGCTTTGTCGGTTAAGTATGTCCAACTGTTGAACTGGCAATGGCAGAAAGCACATTTTCTTTTGCTTTCAGACAAGAAACTGTGTGTTAAGATGCTGAGCTAGTGGCCTAGTGGAGACGTCTGGCCACAATTAGCAAATCTTTGAGCCAAACCGTAGGACTGAACAATAACGGATACCATACACTAAAGCTACTTCTAGTTTATGAGTTAACAAGAATTCCTGAGAAGCTGAGGTTAATGAATGAGATTTACCAAGAGTGAGGTATCAAAGGGACATAATTCTCTGGAGGATCAATCGGTGCTTAGCATCTAGAAAGCATCCCTTGGCACAGTGTTATCTGATTTCTTGAATTTATTCTCTGAAGCAGCACCTTAACACTGGCTCATCTGTCGCAAATCAAAAACAGAGCCGAGAAGAAAGACAAAGGCAGACTTAGACACCCTCCGGTTGACTGATGCACTCTGAAATGCGACCAAAACTTTCACTGTCATCAAATACCAGAAATACTAACATTTCCCGTTTTGTAGGCTTCAGTTGGACGGCTGATAAGAAAAGATAGGTAGTGAACCAGAAGGATACACATAAGAACTTTGATTTTACACACTACAGGCTGGTCAGGCAAACAGTCTCATCTTGTGTGAGGGAATCAGTGGCACAGAAGAGACAAAAGATGTGAAGTTACTGAGTCTTAACCTAGGGAGATGTTTTTTTTTTTTTCTCTTTTTCATTAAAATGCTTGAGTGATATAGTTAGAAGGAGAAGCTCCGGTGACTGCCTTGATATTTGAAAGATAAAAATCAAAATAAGAACTGGTTGCCCAGTTCTGGGCAATGAAAGAATTTCAGATTTTGGAAAGATAAGAACCAGGGGTTAAAAAAAAAGCCTAGAATCAGAGATCAGCTACTTTTAAAATGAGGTATGCTGAGGTGTGTGGAGAGGGGAGGCAGAGGGTGGGAGAGGATACGCCGAGTGACCGCTGATCCTAGGCTGGAAGGATGGTGGGAAGCACTGGGAACAGACTTATAAAATGGGAACGGCTCAAGTCTTACCCCTTAGCATTTAAGTCTCACTGCTGTGGGCACCAGCCTGGAAAGGGAGGCGTGGCAGCAGTTACTGGGCTACAGGGCAAAGCAAATGGCTGTGCATTACCTCTGGTCCATGTGCCATACAATTATTGAGATTTGGTTTACACTTTAACTAGCCCTGGGGGTTAGTTTTTGGAACAGGAATCATTAACCAGACCTCGTGCTCAATCCCCGAGAGAGGACTCAGGACTGAGGCATGGGAAAGGGGGAAGAACGGAGAGGGGACAATTGCACGTGGGTCAAACGGTAGAAAATGAAACAGTAGTCGGAATGATGGTGGTGGCTCTGTAATTCCACCGGGTGTCCCGAGAGTGTGATGTTTTTCTCCTGCAGTTAAGATGGTATGGAATTGAGACAGGCACCTTTTCAATTGGATACAAGCACCTTTGGTGTCACCAGGCCTGGTCTACCCACCTCCCCCTGGGTCTTAGGATGGTTTTGCCTTTTATTGAGAATTCTAAGGAGCCTCCAGGGAGTCCACAGCTGCCTATCCTGTTCCAACGCCTTGAATATATTTGAAAGTACCCCAAGTCTAAATTCACGATCACAGGGACAACACTGGCCTGTTAAGATACGTACTTAACACTGGGAGGAGGCATGAGTGCCTGGTTATTTTAGTACTGGTGGCTGTTACGAAGGAATGCGTGAAAATGCAGATACAGCTTGGGATCTTCCCCGGTTCCCCAGTATGCAGTCTAGATTTGGTTCCCTTTACTATTCTTCCATATTCCAGAAGCCGAAAGCACCATCACTCACGGAGGTGGCATCTGGGTAAGAGGATTAGTTGGGACCTCACAAAGAAGTGAAAATTCCTAGTCATTGACTTTGCTTAGCACTTTACTGATTATTCATTTCAAGGAAGCTGGAGAAATCATTCCTTGCTACTCACAAATTCATGGCAAAGCCCTTGTCTACCAGCTAACAAAGGCCATCTGGAAAATTACCCCTTTTGCAGACAAGGAGAAAATTCTGTAACTTAATCTTTGTGCACTTCAAAAGAGTACCAGGAACAAGCAAGCTATAAAAGTCAACCTCTCTAAATTCATTTAGAGGAGATTAACCAAAGCAGCATTGTCTTATAATCAGATATTAAAATTAACATACACATACACACACATAAACTAAGACTGCTAAATATTGTAACAGGAACAAGATAACATTTGAACTGAATTCACAGTCTGGAAAATACCATTATTATTTTCCTTGTGGCTTTCCTTTCTATGGTTGGAAAAGCAAAGCCCCTTAAGTTTACACTTCATCTTCCACCAATGACAGTTAGAGTCCAAAAAAGTGACTTTTTTCATGAGTTTCCTGCAGGCTATAGGTCAGGACGGTTGGCATTTTTCTTGCATAGTTTTCAGTGATTGCATATTAACTAACAATTATGCTTTAAATTTAAAAAAATCTTTAAAAAAAAGGAAAAGAATTAAACCATAGCAATCTTGTTTACTCTTTTATGAAATCTTCCTAATGCAACATCACAGAGGCCTAACTGAATTTTCTCCTAGAGAGAAGATTAAGATTTCCAGAGATTATGTAGTGCAACTGGTTAACTTGTAGGAAAGAGACAACACACGAATATAACTTCACCATCCAAATGTGGGACATGTGTTGTGGGTACCCAGTTAATAAAATATATCCACGATCTGCAGTGTCCTTCCAGTTCATATCAAGTACAACCCTGTGATTCTAGTTGAAGAGAATGGAATCAGGATCTTGGTTCGCCATCTGGGCTATATGCTTTAGCACATCCTTTTTGGTAATGATTCCGAGCAATCGCCTAGAAAACAAAACAAGACAACAAAATGAAAATAAGTGTACAGTTAAACTAACATTCTTAAAGGTGACACTTCTCCTCAGTCCTTTTCAATTTTGTCTTTGAACAGTAGCTGCACTTACAAAATGAGGCGATAAGACTAGGTCACACGCACCAGGCAGATGGCATGACATGTGGGTCCCTGAGCGTGCTCAAGCATTTCTCTGTTTGCTTACAAGAACATAAGCACTTGTGTGTTCTCAGTTCCCCTATAACACGGCATACTCCTTGAGGGCAGCGAAGGGTCTCATTCATTTTTGTCTCTCCCTGGAATCTAGTGGAATACCTTCTTACAAGAAGGACAGATTCAGAAAATGTTGAATGATTTCGTCAGGGAAAGTCCCCTTATTGAGTTAAATACTGCAAGACATCTGTTACGCTCTTCCAAAATTTTAGAGGGTGAAATTCTTTTATAATTGCTGGATTACCAGACCCTATTCACACAAAAACCCCATCCTTCTCCTCAACCAACTTTCTTTTCCAATAAAAACAGCAGGGCTTCCTTTACTGGATAAGAAATACCCCAGAGAGAGTGAGCCTTAGCCTTGGAAGTCAGAAGGCTTGTGTGTTTTTTTTCTTTTTTGGGGGGGGGGGTGGGTAATTGGGATTATTTCTTTATTTTATTTATTTTTAATTAGTTGAATGGAGGTACTGGGGGTTGAACCCCAGACCTTGTGCATGCTAAGTAAGAGCTCTGCCACTGACCTATACCCTCCCTACTAGAAGACTTGTGTTTAAAGTCTACCTCTAACAGACATTAACTGAGGGTCCTTGTGTAAATTTTTAAACCGCACTGGAACTTGGTTTCTCATCCTCAAATAATAATGACCAAGGTATTGTAAGGAGCAAATACTAAACATATACTACCTAATACATTATAACTTCAGGGCCACCTGGGCATAGGAACTCAGTTGTTTCCTTTGCAGGGGAGGAACTGTTATTTATAATGTGCCACCAGCAGTTCATATCTCTCAAACATACCATCTTCCCCAAACTCCCTTTTGCTTAATTATGACAATGAAAAGTAACACATCCATCTTCATCTCAAAAGAGTCTGAAAGTGCAACTAATGTTCATGTGATTTGGGTTCTTCTTTCTTTCTCTCTCCACGTTCTCCTTTCTCCCCCAATCCAATCTACCTTCACCAAAGAGCTCTCACCCATTGTGTGTCACCAGGCACTGCCGCAGTCCCAGCTTGCGGAAGATATCCACCACGATCTCCATGGGCGTCAGGTCAGTCACAGTGAAGGGGCTGAGATCCAGAATGTTCCGAAGCTTGAGGGTAGGTGGGGTGTATGGTGGCATTGGAGGAGAATGCTCGGTGAAATAAATGATGGAAGTGCTCACAACTCCATCCTGTTTTTTTCGAGCATTTTCTATTTGAAAAGGAGAGGGGAAAAAAAGGTTGAAGAAGGAAGGACTACTTCAATCTTTCTGGCCCCTCACTAGGTCCCCTCTCCCCTCTGTTTCTCCATGTCTTACATATTTATTAATTTCCAGAGTGGATTCCCTTTTCCCCTTTCTGAAATCCTTACCAATTGAAATAATGAGATCTCTTCGGAGGACAAAACCCACAAGTCTTTGGGACTCCCGGGACACCACCACGGGGAAGCCACTGTAAGTGGTTTCACTGATGATGGTCTCTACATCTTCCACGGTCATACTGTCCTGAGTAAGGACAGCCAACAGAGGATCATTTCTCCGGGGTTTCATCACATCCATGGCCAGGGTCTTATGAGCAAACTCTTCTTTGGCTTCCAGAAAGGGGTATCCATTGAGACGGATATGGGCATCATAGATGCCCTCCCGTCCAAGGGCATCTGCCACCCACTTGCTTGTCATGGCCGCAGCCATCAGAGGCACAATGTATTCCAAGCCACCAGTTAGTTCAAACATTATGACGACAAGAGAAACGGTCATACGAGTCACCCCGCCTGCCAAAAAAAAAAAAAAAAAAAAAACACAGAAAAACAGATCCAGGCTACTTCCTGAAGGCAGGAAAAGTACAGGATTCATTAGATTTATGGGCCTGTCACAAACACTACTAGAAGGAGGCCTCACCTGTAGCTGCACAGACCCCAGCCAACTGCATTCAAGCCCAGTTCACAATGGACTTGAGTCAGATTTCTAGAAATCACCTCCTCAAAAGTATAAGCTGCCTCTTCCTTTCTTTTTTTTTTTTATTTGTCTATTGCTCCTCCCTCCCCCCCCACCAATTATAAATAATTGCATAAGATATCTATGATTTATGTGACACTAGAGATATGAGAGGTTCTCTGGGATGCACAGGCCCACTGTGGTAAATTCAGAAAATATTTATCTTTTCAAGTATATAAAAGAAAATTATTATCCATCAGCTCACTGCCTAGAAGTATGCAGAGTAAAAATTTCCAATGCCTTTTTCAAGTTTCTTACTCTGCAAAAATGTGTGTTTTTACCTAGATGAGCTTCTGTTAGATATTTAATTCCCCACCATGCTTTTTCTCTCAACTTTCTACTGGGAACACTTTGTATGTTAGGACAAATTTCTTTAACATTGTTTTTAAAGACAGTAAACATGTCAGCATCACATTCAGTGGCCACTGCATAGTATATAGCATGATATGGATGTACCATAATTTACTTAACAGTCCTTCATCGTGCTTTTCGGTGCTTTCAGGTTGAGTCCAGTTATTTGCTATTATAAATAATACCATGATGAACATTCTTGTGCAGATATCTTGGTTCAAATCGCAGATTATTTCCTCAACATGACATAATTTGAGAAAAGAATTGCTCTCAAACGGGAGGAAGGTAGATAGCTAGACAGTAAAGATGCTTTCTTAAAGCACTTGAAAATGACAAACCCAACAAGAAAGAGATAGTTATTTTTAAAAATCTACAGCCCATTGTGTTTAATATCACTTGTCTTTACTATGTCCCCCACTGGGCAGCAATCTCTTTGAAATCAATGCAAACAGTACTCACCTAAGCAGGCTGCGGCCCCAACCATCGCATAAAGGCCAGGGGTGATACAATCTGCTCCTTGACTGCACCAGCTATTGAAGATGGCCCAGTCATGGTGGTAATAAGCCAGCTGTTCCATCCCTACTCCCAAAAGTCGACCTGTGATAGCACCAACAGCCATGCTAGGGATAAAGAGGCCAGAAGGGATCTGCAAAGAGAAAGCAGAAGACAGTTAGTGAGAAGGGATGAGGGATGTGATCGATCGCCTGGCATATGGTAAGGGCTGGAGGGCCGACCCTCTGCGAAGCAAACAGGCCAATGAATGTTTAACTATGCACTATGCTAGCAAGTGGCTGCAAAGATTTGTGTAACACTACAGGGACTAGAGGTTCTCTGGGACGTGCAGGCAAGGACGACTGTGAAGAAGCTTACCCTGATTCGGGGTCCATCAGGCAAGAGCCTGAACTCTCCAGACCAACACAGAACTGGAGGCAGAAATTAAGCCTTTCCCAAAGAAAAAGGAAAATAGATGGAGTTTCTCATATAGGCAGACATTTTCCCCAAGTTTGAATTCTTATCAACAATAATTACCCTTTACTGACTATTTACAATGTTCTATGCTGGAGGCTCTATAGATGGGATTTCAATCAGTTCTTCACAACCAACCCAGGAGGTAGGTGCTATTATTCCCAACTTGCAAAGGACCTGAGATTCAGAGAGGTTAAGGAACTCACCCAATGCCAAAACTGAGTAAATCCTGGAGCTGGGGTTTCGACACAATGCTGATAAGCACTCTCTTCTACTGAATCTTGACCCATTGCTCACGCAAAAAGGATGGCACATGAGGTGTCAGTTTAACAGTGTAAAGAAATATTCAATGATAAACAATTTTTAACTTTGTTTTTTGTTGGGTGGGTAATTAGGTTTCTTTGCTTGTTTATTTATTAATTAATGGAGGTACTGGGGACTGAACCCTGGATCTCATGCATGCTAGGCATGCACTCTACCACTGAGCTATATCCTCCTCTATAAATGATTAAAATTTTTTAAATGAAGTAGTGACTATGGCTGCATGACTACCCTCCAAAGGAACCAATCCTCATCTGTCTCTCCCCTCTTTTTTTTTTTGACTCCAGGATAATCCAAACAGGAGATTATTTTCAAATAGCTTGTATCTGATTCTGGAACACACTTGAATCGGGGTGGGTCTAATGGTCTGCAAATTTACTTTAATGATCTTTTTGTGGGGAGTGGGCAATTAGGTTTGTTTGTTTGTTTGTTTGTTTTAATGGAGGTACTGGGGATTGAACCCAGGACCTCATACATGCTAAGTATGCACTCTACCACTGAGCTATACCCTCCCCTCTGGCAAATTCACTTTACATGAAAGAATGAAGCCAGGAGGTGACAAGTAACTCAAGAAGCCCTGCAAAACTGTCCAGGGTGTGGAGGAGGATGGATATCAATTCAGAGATTACAGTACTGCCTAAACTGAGTTGCAAGCTCTTATTTTCTGGTTTGAATCTCCATTTCAAATCTCCCTACATAGAGAATGTAGGGAACTACCTTGGTAGTTGAGTGCTAAAGAAAAGAAACAAACCAATAAAAACCAAGGAAGGAAGAGGAAAATACCTGAACAGATTTTCCTTTTTGGTTTCTGCTGAAACATGAAAATGACAATGGGTACTGAAAATAAAAGATGCTCGCCCAATGTCTGCTTTTGATGATCCTATTATTACTTTAGGATCACTTGTGAATTTCTTGATAAGTAGACATTGATAACAACTGTAAAAAATATACATTTTGCTATATATTGGATTGAACCATATGAAATTCCTATTTCAGTGGTCAAAATGTTTGACAACTTCATTGGGTTCAACCTAATACTTCACTTTATTGGTAAACTCTAAAGCTACCTTATAAGAACCAAAAAAAAAAGGTGCTAGTCAGACACTGTGTTTTGTTTTATTTGTTTGTTTGTTGTTTTGAAGTATAGTCAGTTTACAATGCTGTGTCAACTACTGGTATGCAGCATATAGTTTCAGTCATATGTATACATACATATATTCCTTTTCATATTCTTTTTCATTATAGGTTATTACAAGATATTGAATATAGTTCCCTGTTTGAACAAACTAACTACTCTATATAAAATAAACAACAGGTTTCTAGTGTATAGCACAGGGTCAGATATTGTTTTGATTGAAAATGCACTGAAATAAATACCTCACCATCCTTTTTGAGTGACAAATATGTTTTCCAAGGAAAAGGAAAAAAACATTGCTACTTAAAAATCTCATCACTGAGGTTTGTATTCGGCCTAAAACTAGGCTTGGGCAATTTTAGATAGAGGTACAATCATCTAAGAAGTTATGAGAACACATGGGGGTAAAAAGGGCTTTGAGGGGAGTGAGGGATAACGTTAGGTGATGTTGGAAGCGCCACACAAGCTACGAGAATTGTATATCTTGGCTTTGCCTTCCAAACCTACAGCCAGACATATATCCACCAAGTATCAAAAGAAAACTCCTCACCTTCATGCCAAAGGTGAAGATAGTGATGACAATTTTCAGTATGAGTGTCAAAGCCAGCTGCCACATTGCATTGTAGACTCCCACACCAGCTGGTCGGTCGGGCAGCTCGCCTGCTTTGCTTGTGTTGAAACGGTTCTCATAATCACAGAGCTTGGAGGAGTCCAGAAGGCCACAGTCATTGAAGAGCTCAGAAATGAGCTCACTTGTGCTCATCCGGGTGTATTCGTTGGGGAAAGCCAGGACGGCAGTGATGGCTGTCACAACGAGTACCTCTACGACAGGATACTTGCCCAGCTGCGTGGTCTTCCGCTTCCGGCACCAGGCAATGTTTGTGCGGATAAACAAAGCTCCCCACAGACCGCCAAATATGCCCAGCAGAATGAACGGTACGAGCTCAAAGAGATGCCATGGGGTGTGAAACTCTACATAAAAGAGAACCAGGCGGCTGTTCCCAAATGGATTGATGGAGCGGAGAGTAAACGCTGCCACTAAAGCAGCAAAAAATGAACGCCACAGCGTTTTGAGGGGAAAGTAGTAGCTGACCTGTAAGAGGGAAAGCGAGAAAGTAAACTCTGTAAATCCGCAGAAACTGGTTTAGGTGGAAAATGGGTGCTGCGGGAATTAGGGTTAAGGATGCAAACTGCCCAAAGGTCTCTGGTCCCATATGGCAAAGCACTGGAGTCAGACAGCACACGTCAGGACTGCAGTGTACACAGATGATAGCTTGACACAAGACCACACACAAGCTCGACAGATAGTTAAAAGCTGTTACCTCTTCCAGGCTGAATAATACTCCACCAATAGGTGCCCCAAAGGCTACAGATACACCAGCAGCCGCTGCAGCAGACAAGACCTACAATCCAAAACTCAAAATTAGTGATGGAATACTACGACTTTCCTACTTTCGATCACGTTTTTAAAGGGAATGTCAGTGGTTACCAAACATTTAAAGAAGTCTTCCATACTTCACATCCAGTTTATCAAAAACAAAGTTCAATTTACTATTTACTTGGAGAGCAAACATCGCATGCTGAATTTTGAACAGATGGTTCACATGCTGGAACAGGGAGAGGGCCTTTGCTTTGTGATTAATTTAGGCACCTCCATGATTCCAAATTACACCCCCATCCCCAGTACTCCCAATTCAGTAACTGAATTTGAATCTGTAGACCTATCCACCACCTATATGAAATACTTACAATGATGTATTCACCTAGCACTTTATAAAGAAAAGCTTTTTAAATGAGATTTTAAATTTTTTAATTTTTAATTTTTAATTTTTTAATTGAACGGTAGTTGATTTACAATGTTAGGTTCAGGTGTACACAGCAAAGTGATTCGTTATACCTATGCATACATTTTTTTTCAGATTCTTTTTCATTAGATGTTATTACAAGAAACTGAAGATAGTTCCCCATGCTATACAGTAGGTCCTTGTTGTTTATGTATTTTATATACAGTAATGTGTATCTGTTAATCTCAAATTCCTCATTTATCCCTCCCACCCTTTCCCTTTTCAAATGAGATTTTAAAGAAGGCTCTAATGATACAAAACTGAAGTAACAACTGGCTCACAGCTATTCAGGAGCTGCAAATCATCATACAGTAGGTATTTAGGGTTTCCTGTCCTATGTGCCCTAATCCATGCCTAGTGACCTACGGAAACGGAAATGAGGAGGCAACTAGAGGCAAGGGTGGGGACAGATTTGAAAGGGAAGAGAAGATCTGAGTGTGTTTAGGTATGGCAAGGAAAAGGGTAAGGAGGGAGAAGAGGAGGAAGAAGCTGTCAGAGAGAAATTAAAAGGGACAAGGAGACAGGGAAAGAGAGCAAGAAATATGTAGAGAGCGCCACCTTGGTATGTAGGCAAAGGAATGTGGAGATAAAAGGTGCATGACCTTTGCCAAGTTGCTGTTTCCCCCACCGCCCCTTCAACTTCATCAGTTTTCTTCTCTTCTTATTTCAAGATTCTAAAATGTGTAGATAAGTTAAAACTTCCGTGAGGAAGATTAACATGGCCAATAAAACTTTTAATGCGAAGTGTCAAAAAATACAAGTCCTTTCATTGGATTCTGGTTGCTGGGGAGTGATATATGATTTATGGTAGCCGGGAACTATTTTCAAGAGCAAGTTGAATAAAATTAAGAGTTTTGGAGGAATAAAATGGTTCTTGGCAAAATAAATAGGCAGGTTTCTCTGGAAGAGCAGGATGGCCCAAGAAAATGAAGGGGAGGAACGAGTGATCTCTGGGGCTAGCTGGAGAGGACTCTGAAATCCAAGGCTATAATAATGGCTTTCGTCTGAGAAGGATGAGGACCTTCAACACGGAACCTGAGAAAGGGGATTTCAGTGACTTTGTTTAGGATGAATTA
The DNA here is from genome assembly GCF_009834535.1 of Camelus ferus. Classification (NCBI taxonomy): domain Eukaryota; kingdom Metazoa; phylum Chordata; class Mammalia; order Artiodactyla; family Camelidae; genus Camelus; species Camelus ferus. Next base: position 43,963,459 of record NC_045732.1, on the reverse strand, counting down.
TGAGAGAAGAATGAATCAAGGTGATGAGTTTGCTTTAATTTTATGTTGGAGAGTGGAACCTACCAATGCCCTGCCTTCTAAAATCTCTATTTTACTCTCAACCCATTGGCCATTTTGACAAGGCCCTGGGACGTAAAAGGGTTACTGCTGACAGTGAGAGTGGCAGGGAAAAATAACTGCAAAGTCTAAATAAGCAAAAGGAAGCAAATGACATAGTCAAATATTCACGAGTTTAGTCAGAGAAATATATGACATCTGTACAAAGAAACAGCCAAATCAAACTCCTGTCTCATTTTATAAGGAACTCTTTGAACAAAAATGCCAGTTTTATGGAATGAAAGTAACCAGCAACCTACAGTTTCAAAGTCGCCTCTACCTACGCAAAACCAACAACAATCAGCACTTCATTCTTGCCAGTTAAAATGTTTTTTTTTCCATCTCTTTAGCTTCTGTTGTACATTATTCTTGTCTAACAACCTCACCGATGTAATACTGCCTTTATGTCCCTCTACATTTGACAGATAGCTAAACAAACTACTCAGATTTCCCTTCTCTCTCCTGCTAACCTTCCTCTTCTGCCAGGAACTTTCCCCCTTGAACTATCAAAATGTATTCCATATTTGAAATTTCAATATCTCTGAGCTTCCTTCCAAGTCTTATGGTTAATTTTGCTTTGTTTTTGCTTTCAGAATCAATCATTGGGTTCCAATTTTGTGAAAGATCCTTTCTAATGCAATGACCTTGGTCTCGACCCATTCCATATGTGACTTCTTTGTAATTCAAGGAAAACAGAGCAAGAACCCTTATTTTCTTAAATCCTTAATTACAGCAGGACAAAAGTAACCAATGACTCGGAACTTTCTTTTTTTTCAAATGTTCTTCCTTCTCAAAATGATACACATTAACAACTGTGTAAACATGAGAACAAGGACAGAGATGCTGCAGTGGGACTAATTTAGTGGGACTGAGGCAGAAGTCAGAGATCCAGTACAGAAAGAAACTAATTCTGCATGTCAGGTAGGTGGAAATAAAAGATGAAAAAGTGGGCATCTGAAACATATGCTGAATTTATGTTCTTTCATGGGAATAAACAACTTCTTTTAAAAATCTTCCACTGTTTTTGTAACTTATTTTGTAACAGAATCAGCACACCCTTGTATAGGATTATATATAATAAAAAGTTACAGTTCCGACTTCTTTGCTAGGATCTCCCTTTCCCACTCACCAGAGGCAGACACTTTAAACAGTTTGGGGTAAAACCACTTTCCAGCCATTTTCTTTCTAGGTATGTACACACACACACACACACACATCCTTTTCAAAAACATTAACTGAATTTTACTATACACATTATTCTGAAATTGGCTTTTGAAAACTTAATGGTATTTTATAGCCATCACTCCATGTCAGTATATATAGTGCGATCTCATTCTGTTTTTAAATTCTTTTTAATTTTTGTTTGTTTGTTTGGTTTGGGGGGTGCTTGAGTAATTAGATTTATTTATTTATTTTTAATGGAGGTACTGGGGATTGAACCCAGGACCTCATGCATGCTAAGCACACACTCTATCACTGAGCTATACATTCCCCCCCAATCTCATTCTTTTTAATAGTTGCATCATATTCTAGAGTATGGACAGAATATTGTTTATTCAATCAGTCCCCCGTTGATGGACATTTTGATTGTTTCAATTTTTCACGATGTTGACAGAGACTGCACTGACCATCCCCATCCCCATACACCTTGTGCGCATATGACAAAACGTCTGTAGGACAGATTCCTAGAAGTGGAACTGCCCAAATTCTCATCCTTAAGATTGTACCATTTAGGCTGTCACCAAAAAAAGACTATTAAGGAGGGATGGGGTAATAGCTCAGTGGTAGAGCGCATGATTAGCATGCACAAGGTCCTGGGTTTAACCCCCAGCATCTCCACCACCACCACCAACAAAAAAATAGACTATTAAGGCCTCTTGTCATTACCTCTCTGCGCTTGGCTTCATTCTTCCTGTATTTGTTGAAGCAGTGGCACAGGATGTTCCCACAGCAGCAAGCCACGTGCACTAGGGGTCCCTCTTTGCCCAGGCTCAAACCAGACGACACTGCCAGCACCAGTGTGATGGTTTTGATCATCAGGGTCCACTTACCCAAATAGCCCCGAATAATGAACCCACTCAAGATAGTTTTTATCTGCAAGTCAAACACAGAGAGAGTGAACACACTAAGAAAGCAAACAAGGCTCAGAAGCAATCATCCGGTCCTCATTATAGAAACTGCACCTTTTGGACCAAGTGGCATATAAATGCTTGACCCGTGGTGATCTCAGTTTGGGAGGGAACCCAGGAGCCCAAGAATGTAACAACTGTTCTTTCAACTTTCATGTTCCCTTTTTCTTTCTTTTTTTTTTTCTTGAGGGGGTGGCCATGGGATAGCTGAGCAAGAGAGTATTAGAAGTATGAGCCTCGATGGATATGGAAAAGGGGTGGAGGAAAGGGAGGGTATTTCCCTTACTTACATCCTTACAGGCTAGTAAAACCTTGATTCTCTGCCAAGAAATTTGTAACTATGACTTGGTCAGGAAATAGAGAAGGGCAAGGTCATCTAGGTAACCTAAAATCTCAGCAGTTTCGGTCGCTGTCAAGCAATCTAAACCAAAAGGAGTTAGAAACAGGGTTTGAATCACCCTCCTTCTGGCGACATCATATTGTAGGAAATGTAGCAAAATTGTTTTATTTCTTCTGCTCTCACAAAGTTGACAGTACTACTATTTTTTCAGGGCAGAATCCTGGGATCTACCCTAGTTGCTTCTTGGGTAAGCAGTCGGGGAGGTCTTTAGGGCTCTGGTTTACCAGGAACCCTCAGGAGGCTAGGAATTGACTCCCTTTAATGTCCTAGGCTGGGAGAAGACTTCAGGGAAGATGTCGAGAGGCCCTACATTATATTCAATTGTGGTATATGCTAGAAAACCTAGTAGATGGTTTTCACTAAAAAGGATTCATTATTGTTCCCATTTAGAAACCATTTTAGAGACTCACCTCAGGGATTCCAGAGCCGCAGGCATAAGGTGCGAACACCTTGACAAGAGAGACGGCAAGGAAGGCAAACAGGAGAGCCCAGAGGACGTACATGAAATAATTGACTATGTAGGCAAAGGCTCCCTGGAGTAGAGAAAAAAGAGAGAAGCTTGTTTTAGCCCAGACAGCCCCAGTGAGTGCTTCTGAGTAATGGGTTTTCAGTAGAGGAGGTAAGAAAGAGAAAAAAAGACGATATTAAATTAGTCAAGATGTTCCTTCCCAGACTATCAGCAAAGAAACTACTGAACCACGGTCAGCCCACTTGCTACTGAAAATGAGAGGTTTTGCCACACCCAAAGGAAATCGATAATGGCTTCTAAGTATCCTTAGATACTCAGACAAGAACAAAGAAGCAAATTCACTCTCTATATGAGCGCTCTGACAGATTTTGTAGTCCAATATATATGATACTATTGTCAATTTTATTCGGTCTTAATAGACTTCTTCACATTTTTATTTTTTTTTAATTGAAGTATAGTCAGTTTACAATGTTGTGTCAGTTTCTGGTGTATGGCATAGGAATGGCTTAACCTTGGCTACACATCTGAAGTGAAGACTCGTTCTAAAGTTCCATTACATTCACCTTTGGCTACTACCTACCTTGGTGTCAAATTCTCATAGGAAGTTAAAGTGTCTAAAATTCCTGGGTGTTTTGCTTAAAATAAACAAGTACATTCTATAGAGACGACCACAGCTTTGAGAGAATTTTGCCTCTGGAGTAGCCAACGGGTAGATGTTCAGTAGACTGGGCAACAAGAATATGCAGTAGAAAGTTGCAGGCTCTGCCCATCAAACAAAACCTGCGAGATGCCAGATGTCCCAAAGAATAAAATGGCAACAGCTACTTTTAAAATGGAGAAAATAGGGGGCAGGGTGTATAGCTCAGTGATAGAGTGCATGTTTCACATGCACAACGTCCTGAGTTCAATCCCCAGCACTTCCATTAAAATGGAGAAAATATACTTTTGAGACTCTCCCCCATTATAATGGAAGTCTGCCAGGAAAGAAATCTAATTTTGACTCTTAATAAGGATTCCCCGACATTAAAGGGCCTGTAAACATCTATGCCTTACAAAAAAGATATTTTGGACATGAGCAGGGTATGCTTGCTAATAGAAATATTCAAAGTCGAAACTCACTCAAATTACATGAAACACAAAACTCAATGGTCTTGTGACTTTTTAAAATCTAAAACACTATCAAAATAAGTCATTGACCTAGACAAGGAGAACCAAAACGCTCAGGTTTTTCCTGAGCATTGATTCCTGAGTTATGATTCTGACACACGTTTCCCATTATTTAATCTCTCAGAGGAACTAGTAATTGCTCTCTATTGGCCTTTCAAATCTAGCTAGGGAGGAAGAAGACTCTAGAGGTAGGAACAAAGAGGGAAAGGGAGTGAAAGGGAAAACAGCTGACACTGCCTAGAGGCAGAGCTCAGGAGGTCAAGTTCTCTGCAGGAGAACTCTTTTTAAAACCTAGAAGACACTTTACCCAGTCATTCGTTTTAAAAGGAGAGCCAGAGAAATGTGTGTCACTTTAACAGATCTCCAGCTCCAGTTTCAAAGCTACAGATGGAACACTTTAACACACACACACACAGCTCTAAAGCCATAGCATGGGGGAGCCTCGTGGTGATGGAATAAGAGTTCTACATCTTGGTTGTGGTGGTGGCTACACAAATCTACACATGTGGTAAAACTGCAGAGAATGACACACACACACACACCCCACACACACATCTATGCCTATACAAATGGTGAATAAGGTCCACAGATTGCACCAATGTCAATTTCTTTGTTTTGCTACTGTACGAATACGCTATCATTGGGGAAGACTGGATGAAGGGTATGCAGGACCTCCCTGTACATTGCTTTGCAACTTCCTGTGAATCTATAATCACTTCAAAAATAAAAGAGTAAAAAGAAAGCAAAGGAAATACACACACACACACACACACACACAGAGACTCACCCTAAATTCCAGGGCTTCTCAAACTTTTCTACCCAAGTACGTATCCCTAATCTAGGAGAGAGGATAGGGAGTGGAGTACCCAGCAGCAGAGCTGAAACAGATTATGTTTTATCTTAAACATGGGGATTTTGCATTCCTTTTTAATGACTGTTTACATTTAATTTTGGGGGAAAAATCCAAATATTCAGGAAAAAAAGGATATTCTGGGAAGGCACATAGCATGTATCTTGAGGTTTCACTTACCCTCTCGTACACTGACCTTACCCCAGTGTGAGAAGCACAGATTTAAACCCTCTAGGGGGTGAGGGGAGGGTAGAGCTCAGTGGTAGAGAGCATGCTTAAGCATGCGCAAGGTCCTGGGTTCAATCCCCAGTACCTCCATTAAAAAACAAATAAATAAATATACCTAATTACTTCCCCCCTAAAACAAAACAAAAACAAAAAAATTAAAAAAAAAAACCTCTCACCCATATAGTATGTATCTAACCCTTTCACTGAACTCTTTCCCCAAACCAAGATGCACAGTCACATATATACATAAACACTCTTATTTCTGACTTTATTATTTCTAATCCTTCTTTTACCTTGATTGATTCTCTGGGTCCAGGTGCCATTGCAAATTGTTTGTGGACCCAAGTAGTTATGAAAATCAATTTTAAAAATACAAATAAATGTCCTAGTCTTCTCCCCCTCACTTTACCAACAGAGCAGACGAGGAGTGAGTGGCGATGGTACCTGTTTGGGTTGGTGGAATACAGAGCAGAATTGGGAATTCAGAGCTGTTTTGTGTGCTTTTGTTTTTAAGAGGGGAGATCTAATGTGCAAACCAAGTGGTAATAGAAAGGTAAGGAACTGGAAAACAAAGTTACTTTTACATTGAAAAAGATATGCTAGAAAGCAAGGCCAATGAAAATTTTAATTTCATCTCAAAATGGGACTGTGGGCAATTTTATTCCTCGGTTTCTGTTATTTTGATATGGAGTGCATCAATTTTTTTTTTAGTGTTCTAATGCAATGCTCAGGGAAAAACT
>NC_045732.1:43862879-43957280 GCF_009834535.1 Camelus ferus | reverse complement strand
TAACTGGATAGAAAAAGCACTGAAAGGGTCATATTGAATTATTTTTAAGGGTTATCTCTGGAGTGGGAAGAAAAGGGGCGACTTTCACATTTCTTATACTTGTATATTGTCTGACTCTTTAATAGTGAGGTGTTGATAAACAAGAAGGTCCTACTGTATAGCACAGGGAACTATATTCAATACTTTGTAATAGCTTATAATGAAAAAGAATATGGAAAGGAATAATATATATATGTATAACTGGATCACTATGCTATACACCAGAAATTAACACAACATTGTAAACTGACTATACTTCACTAAAAGAAAAATAGTGAGGCATATTTACGTGTTATAGAAGTGGTTCTAAAAAAACAATGATAATACAGCTAGAAGAGTGGAGATAGAACATTGCAAAGGGAAGAGTTCCATTCTGGGGGGGCGGGCCACTGGGGGATCTACAAAGAAAACAGGTGACAGTTTCTGGATAACACCAGGAGAAAAGCACCAAGAGGAAGATGTCTTACTAAATTTTTTAATGAAAGTCAATGGGAAAAAAAGTCTTTGTGATTAGACCCACTGTCTAGCAGTGAGAAGATATGGATGCTAACCCTAGCTCCATAACTCATGAGTTGTGTCACCTTGGGTAATTGCCTTAATCCCTATGGGTTTCACGTTCCCCATCTGTAAAATGAGGAGGTACAAGCATGTATTGTTTTTAAGGTCCTCTCCAACAGTCATATTTCATCATCTTAGCAATGATTATTTGTGTGTCATTCATACATTGTGCTGAATGACTTTTGAGAAGACCTTACTTTGAGGAATTCCAAATGGTATTTTGATTGCAGAGTTATGAGATTAGTATTCTGGCAAAATTGTAAAATGGTACTATCAATCTTTAGAAAAGACTCAGCTGAGCAGTGAAATACAGTACAACCTAGGACCCGATGCTTCTAGCATATGGCTAACTAGTGCTATACCAACATTGCTACAGTATCTCTGCAGTACCTGCTAGCCACAGACCCCGGAAACATCCAGCGTGAACTCCTGAAACATTACAGCAACCCTTTCCTCTACCCCAAAACCCCATAAATGCCATAAATTGGAACAAGGTGAGGTTGCAAATAAGCCACTCAGGATTGACAGTACTGCCAAACAGCCTCTAATTTTTTTCTTCCTTCAAAAGGGGACCAGCCAGGTTCAATCCCCAGTACCTCCATTAAAAATAAATAAATAAACCTAATTACTCCCCCCAAAAAATAAATTTAAAAAAATGTGAAACTTAAAAAAAAGTGAAACTTAAAAAAAAAAGAGGGGACCAGCCAGAAAGAGAAAGAAAAATACCATATATCATCACTCACATGTGGAATCTTAAAAAAAAAAAAAAAGAAGACAGAAATGAACTTATTTACAAAATAGAAACAGACTCACAGACATAGAAAACAAACTTATGGTTACAAGTGGGAAAGGGGGGTGGGAAGGGATAAATTGGGAATTCAAGATTTGCAGATGCTAATTACTATATATAAAATAGATAAACAACAAGCTCCTACTGTATAGCACAGAAAACTATATTCATTAAAAACCTATGATGAAACAGAATATGAAAACAAATATATGTATGTATATGTATGATTGAAACATGATGCTGTTCACCAGAAATTGACACAACATTGTCAACTGACTATACTTCAATTAAAAAAAAAAAAAAAAAAAAAAAAAGAAGGGCCCAAAGTGGTTTCACTCATTGGAAAAGAAACAGGGAGCTTCCAGATTCAGCTCTGGCAAGTAGAAAGCTCAGAAGTTGTCACTCTCGTTTGTACAACAAGACAAGGCTGGACAAACTGAAACATTAGTTAGTTTTCTTGGACACCACCCCGCCCCCAGAGAATTAAGGCTACAAGGGAGAGGACAACCCCTAGATCTGAAAAGACAGGCTTATCCAAAAAGACACATAGAGATTTGCTTACCTGGGGCAAAAAGCATCGGAACCATATGGGTAGGGTCACTTAAATGGCAACTGTGATGAATTGCTGAAGGCTGAGCATGGACTTGGGTGAGAATAAAAAACTCCCGAGCCTACGCTTTGGAGGGTTTTAGCTCCAGGAACCCCACCGAGCACTCCAATTGAAGCACTGAGAAAGAGCCCCTCCCGGCTCTGGGGAGGAGAGTCAACAAGAGTTATCATTGTGAAATAGGCCAGAACATTCTCTTCAACAAAGGCCTCTGCTCCAGGGGAAAATATTTGGCCTGAGCCTTATCCCAGCTGGTGGAAGGGAATTCTTCCCTCTCCAGCCCCCACCCCAGCCTTCCAGTCTCACCTAAGGGGAAAAAAAAAAAGCAGTCAATAGGGGCTGAGCTTCCAGGAAATGGCCCGAGAATGCTGAGGTCAGGGACTGGACCTGGGACAGTGACAACAGGAAGCCAAACCACTGGATTAAACCTTGTGAAAGTCACAGCCACAAGACAAGGGTCCAACAGCCACTGTGATTTAATCAGAAGATTATAAAATTACATGTTCCCCTGTACCATGCCCCCACACCAATAGGGCTCCAAGACACAGAATCTCTCTCAAGGAGTCCTACTTAAGGAAACTCAAAATCAAGAGGGGAGACAAAATCAAAGACACTATAGGAATCTCAGCCCTGGCTCCCATAATTACACCAAACATTAAGTACAGCCCAGCTCCTAGCCAATTTAACATAAATCCTAACACAAGGGAATTAAACTAGAAACCAATAACAGAAAAATAGCTGGAAAATGCCCAAATACCTGGAAATTAAGCAACATACTCCCAAATAACCCATGGGCCAAAGAAGTCTCAAGACACATTTTCAAATATCTTGAAGTAAATGAAAATATAACCTACCAACATTTGTGGGATGCAGCCAAAATAGTGCTTAAAGAGAAATTTATAGTATTCAATGTATACATTAGAAAGAAGACCTAAAATCTAAAGATCTGAACCTCACCAAAGAAGACATACAGAGGGCAAATGACAAATGAAAAGATGCTCAGTATCATTTGTCGTTAAGAGTAATGCAAATTAAAACAATAGTGTGATCCCCCTACACACCTATTAGAACGGTGGAAATCTAAAATACTAACAATACCAATTTCTCACAACGCTATGGAGTAACAGGAGCTCTCATTCATTGCTGGTGGGAATACAAAATGGTACAGCCACTTTAGAAGACAGTTTGGCAATTTCTTACAAAACTAAACATAGTCTTACCATATAATCCAGCAATTGCACACCTATATATTTACCCAACTGACCTGAAAACTTACACCCACAGGAAAACTGGCATACAGATGTTTGTAGCAGCTTTAGGCATAACTGCCAAAAGGTAGAAGAAGCCAAGATGTCCTTCAGCAGGTAGGAGAATGAATAGACAAACTGTGGTATATCCAGACAATGGAATATTATTCAGTGATGAAAAGGAAAAAGGTATCAATCCACACAAAGACATGGAGGTACCTCAAATGCATATTGCTAAGTGAAAGAAGCCACTCTGAAAAGTCTACATACTGTATGATTCCATTCATAAAGACATTCTGGAAAAGACAAATTTATGAAGATGAAAACAGGCTGGTACTTGCCAGGGACTCAGAGGGAAGGACGCTGAATAGGTAAGAAATGAGATTTTTCAGGGTGGTGAAACTATCTTTCATGATACTGTAATAGTGGATACTTGTCACTGTGCATTTGTCAAAATCCATAGAGCTTTATAGTGCAAAGAGTGGACCTGAATGTATAAAAAAATTTTTTTAATTCCAGGATGGAATGCAGAATGGAACAAAAAAATCTAACTATATTGCACATTTGTGAAAACATCCTCACTGAAGGAGGCAGAGGAAAAAGATGTTGACCTAAGTGACTGGAAATGAGTGGAATCTATAAGACCAAAGGCCAAAGGAATTTTGTACAAGCCCTGTACTCTAGTTGGTAAAGTAGTTTCCCAGGGAGGGTATAGGTTAACAATTTGAAACCCCATGCACATATACCGGAAATGAATAATGGATGGTGGCTAGTGGGAGCCAAGTTTCTCACTACCTGGAGGGGAAGGTTACATACAAGCAAGGGGAGGAGGCGAGAATGATCCATGTGGTAATGGATTAGAATTAGAGACAGCAGTATGATCTCATGTTTGGCTTAATATAGATACAGATGGTTACATATAGATAATATATCTATTTCTAGATATGGGTATATATGAGACAGGAGGAAAGGGGGCAGGGCACAATCATTAAAAGAAAGACACAGTAATTAACACCAAGATGGCAGAAGACTCAACTCCTAGTAGACCTTGGCTTCAGTATATGCTCATTGAAGTATGACAGCATGCTAAATGGCACTCCACAGGTGCTATGACAGTTTCAAGGATGATCATAAAAGGGCAAAAAGTGGGTGATGGCCCAATTTCTGGGAATCCTAGCCCCTTCCCCAAAGTAGCTGGAATAACCCTCCCACTTGTTAGCATATGAAGTTACCAAACCCATAAAAATTAACAACTTTGCACCCCACGATCTGTCTGCCTGTCTCTCTTGCTTTCGGAGACAGCCCACACTGTCTATGGAGTATGTATCGAGTATCTATCTTTCTGAATAAATTTACCTTCACTCTATGATGGCTCCCTCTTGAATTTTTTCCTGTGTGAAGCAAGGACCCTTACTTGGCAGGGTCCATCCAGGGACTCAACCGAGACCTGGACATGGCCATCCTCTCACACCCCATTTTTCCTGCATCATATACATGGGTCAGTATACACATAAATTTATATTTCCTTATTGAGATGCCCTAGAGGTAACAAGGCCCCAGTAGAAAAAAGCAAACCTAGTACCTAGATCTTGGTTTCTAATACCAATCTCCACTGAAAGGAACCAGGGTTCCTTGGAGAAATGGCTGATTCTAAGACTAAGGTGAGAAATATATAACATGGGCCTGGAGCCTACTGTAGTGCCAGAAAGTAAATGAGTGGTAAGAAACCAAGGTGATAAGGGTATGGCAAAGGGAAACAGGGCTAATTGAAAGAGCTCCAAATGGCTAAAGCTGAAAAAAAAAATTGAACAAAATAAATAAAGCAGTAATGGATTATAACCCAAGGTATTAGACAAATGAGTGCTGACTGATATAAACAGATGATTGAATAAATAAATAGGGAAGAATAGAGAATAGAGAAATCTATGCAGAATTCCAAATAGTTTCTGTAGACACTTCAACCTCAAGGACATAGAGCATAACTTCCTCATTCTTAAGGGTGGGCTATGCACTGACTTCCTTCCAAAGAGCATATTATGGAAAGGATGAAAAAAGAGCCACTTCACAGTGGAGAAAACTGACACATACTACCTCAGCCAGGTGATCAAGGTCAACTAACACCAGCAGCAATGAGTCATACTGACCATATATGCCTTGGATATGATGTGCTAAGAATGACACTTTACCTCTCCTCTTCCTCCCCTAAACCCCAGGCTAATTACGAGAACACCACCAAACCAATCCCAACTGAGGGACATTCTACAAATATCTGGCTAGTGATCCTTAAGACTGTCAAGGTCTTCGGGTACAAAGAAAGTCTAAGAAACCATCACAGCCAAGAGGAGCCTGAGAAGACCTGATGACAAAATGCAATGTGGTAGCGGGATGAGACATTAGGTAAAAACTAAGCATACCGGAGTGGGAAGGTGGGTATAGTTCAGTGGTAGAGTATGTACCTAGCAAGCATGAGGTCCTGGGTTCAATCCCCAGTATCTCCATATGCATGACTGGGTCATTATGCCGTACACCAGAAATTGACACATTGTAACTGACTATACTTCAATAAATAAATAAGTACCTAATTCCCTCCCCCCAAAATAAAATAAATAAAAATTATAAACGTGACAATATTTTTTAAAAAACTAAGTATACCTGAATAATGCATATACTTTAAGACAAAAATATAAATTTATAAATGGGTGAGAGATTAGAGGACATACATTCTAAAATGTGACCAGGTATTTTCCCATTAGGGAAACATAAAGGAACCCTTTAAACCTGTGGACCATCATCAGAGGCCTCATTTAAAGGGTTCAACATTTAAAACTGGTGTGGTCTGAGGCCGGGCAGGGCTTTTGCAATTGGCCCTCTTTTTTTTTTTTCAAGCTCAAAAAGCAGCAGTAACAATTGCCATTTTCCCAGGCTAAGTGGTTAGAGAGGTTGAATCCCTCTCCTTCTCCTCCCAGTACCACCCACACAATTGCCCGAGTCAGGCAGCTTGGGAGAGCCAAACCTGGATGAAGGTGATGGCTTTCTCCATGAGCTGGAGCCTAAGATGTCTTCTGTTTCTTTCTGAAGGAATACTATGATCTTTCCTTCCAGCGGGGCAGAACAAAGAGAACTGTTTCACAACTTATGGGATGGATTTCACACCCCATCATTTTTCAAAGATTTTTTTTTTCCTTCCCTGGGACCTTGGGAGGTTATGTTGAGGCTCGCCTGGATGGTCTGGGCACGGTCTCACATGCAAAGCAGGAGTGGCCTGCTCCTCCTCCACCTGGGCTTAGGAGTCATCTGTGCCTCTTCTCCGTGTTTAATGAGTCCTATGGGTCCCCCCTCTGAAATTTCTCCAGCACTTCTTCCCTCCTCTCTACTCCTGCTGTCTTAATTGAGTCCTTTGATCTTTGGCCTAGAGTTTTGAAAAATAACAGTTTGACTGGTCTTCCAGCTTCCCACATACTCTTACCTGGAATCCATCCTCCACACACAGCCATAAATTCTCTGAAATGCAAATCTGATCCTATCATTCCTCTGCTTTTAAATCATTTGATTACTCTTGGGTTACAAGATAAGGTCCAAAAGCCAGATAATAGGGACCTCACCTAGATTTCTAACTAGATTCCCCACCTTATCTCCTGCTTGTCCTCCCTCCTGCTCCAACTGTCCCTACCCTTGGAGCCTCAAGGCCTCAGATAGACAGATTCTATTTCTGGAGTACAAAAGGCTCTCTTCTTTTTTTTTAAAACCTTTTTTAAAAATGTATTTTTAAATCTTATTTTATTTATTTTTAAATTTTTAGGAGGGGAGGTAATTAGTTTTTTTTAATTGTTTTTTTTTTTAAGTGGAGGTACTGAGGATTGAACCCAAGACCTCAGGCATGCAAAGCACACACTCTACCACTGAGCTATGCCCTCCCCACAACTTCATAGATTTCAGACATGGGGTTCTACAATGTATAAGCTACAGAGAGGTAGTCATTTTTAGTCAGTGTTTTTTCTAAAATCATTCTTCTTTTTCTATTTCTTTTCCTTTTTAGGGGGTGATGAGTTAGTTTATTTGTTTATTTATTTATTTTTAATGGCAGTACTGGGGATTGAACCCAGGACATCCTGCATGCTAAGCATGTGCTCTACCATTGAGCTATACCCTCCCCCTCAAAAGGCTCTCTCCTGCTGCTTGGTACCTCTACATGCAGTGCCCTCTCTGCCAGGAAGGTCTCCTCATGCTGCAGTTGGGGGGCAAGAGCCTGGCATGCCATGAAGAAAGACAAGGAAGTGAGGGGAAGGAGGGAATTGAAAAATATTACTAAAACAGCACTCTGCTGGGCTCTGATCTGGGTGTTCCCCGAAATCCCAAATGAATGAATGGATCGCTGACCATGAGTTCCAGGCTGCAGAGGCAGGCAAGTGAGAACAGATAGACTCGGAGGGGAGCTCTGAATTTTCTCCTGCTACTCAAAACCCTTTCTCTACTTTCCTCTCCCTGCCCTTTCTTTCAGATCTCCGTGTTTACATTTCTTCTAATTTACAGACTACTACAACACTACCTCAGATGCATTTCACTGTGCCACGCATAATTTATTTATTCATTCCTCATAAATCAATTCCTCCAGCCATCTGGAAAACCAGAACCACTTCGACAGCCTTTCAAGCTCCTTTTAACTAATCTTTTTAGGACGTGCCATTGTGTTTGGCACAAAGCATAGTATTTTATGCAGTTTCACCACTGACTATCAAGGACTTTATGACCTTTTTTTCTGTTGCTGTTGTTGTGTTCATCAGGAAATCCCACATGAAAACATTAAATAAAGTAAGAACAATTAAAAAGCAAAGCAAGGGGGAGCATAATAGCTCAGTGGTAGAGCGTGTGCTTTGCATGCAAAAAGTCCTGAGTTCAATCCCCAGTACCTTTACTAAAGAAAATAATAAATTTTTTTTAAAAAGCAAGGCAAGAAAATTCTATCACTACAGAGTGTTTTAAGTGGGCTGATTTTTGTGTGTGGCTCGTGGTAAACAGCCTCCTTATTATATGGTCAGACCTTGGAAACCACAGGTAGTAATTCTCCCGTAAAGAATAGTGAAAAGTGGTTAAGGACAACTCCTGCAAAAACACATTCCACAATCATAAGCAATAGCAAAATCCTGTCTGTCTCAGTCCTCTAGTTTATTAGATGGGAATAACAGATACTCACCCCAATCACCTACTGAGAGCAATGTGAATACACAAAAAGTACTCTGGTTATAGACGTTCTATGAAATCATTTTCCAGCACAAGCAATACTGATTAACTAAGCTAAAAGACTCTGGTTTAGCCAGAAGGGTTAAGCAGGGGTGGCCAGTTTAAGTTTATAAATACCCTAACTGACCACTTCACTAGGGCCAGTAATTAGTACCACTGGCTCACTATGGTTGTAACTATACATAAGTGGAAGTGATACACACGTGTCCCTTTTATATTTGTAGGCAAAGAGGAAAAACCACCAAATACCAAACCATGAGTACCTTTTTTTATGAACTTTAAATTCAGGAGTTCTCTTCTACTGTCACTGCCCTGAGGTACCTTTACCAGGCAAATTTCTTGTCATTCTTTTGAACGTGTGGTTTTTGTCTAGGTATGTTCATCCCAAGTTGGTCACCTCCTCAGAGAGGCCTTCCCTGATCTTTCTAACTAGAGGGTTATTCTCCAGTCATCATCTGTCATCAGTTAGTTTATTTCCATCCTAGTACTTACCACAATGGGTAATTAACTAGGGAGTCTGTTTGTTTACTCATTTACCCAACTAGATCTAAATTCCAGATCAACTTGGATCTTATCTATGTTCATCCTGCCCTTGCTTCCCCAGTGCCTATAACAGTGCCTGGTTCGCAGCTGGTGCTCAAAAAGCACTTGCTGAATGAAGGAATGTGTCCTCATAATGACAATAAGGTTAACCCAAACTTCTTAGCATGACATTCAAGGCCCCAATTTACTTACTTGGGTTTACAGTCTGCCTTTTTATACCTCTGTATATTAAGCCTGTTGAAACTCTGCAAAAGCTTGCTTTTATTTTTTAGGTTTATGTGTTCATTTATTTATCTATTTTACTTTTTAATGGAGGTACTGGGGATTGAACCCAGGACCTCATGCATGCTATACCCTTCCACTCTGTAAAAGCTTGCTTTCTGCCTTGAGTGCTCTTTTTCCTACCAAATAACTTCTTTTTCAAGGCACTTCTCAAACACACCTTTTCTGTGAAATTTTTTCCAATCCTCCAGTGACACACACACACACACAAATAATGAATCCTCTAAGTTCTTATAAGAGCTATAGCACTTAAAATATAGGGTTATAATAGAAATAAACTAATAATAAGAAAAAGAATTGGGGGGAGGTTATAGCTTAGTGGTTGAGCACGTGCTTAGCATGCATGAGGTCCTGGGTTCAGTCCTCAGTACCTCTATTTAAAAACAAAGAAAAAAAGAAGAAGAGTGATAGCTAACTTTTTATTGAGCATTAACTCAATGCCAGGTACATAAACATTTTATATGTTATTATCTCATTTAATCTGGAAAACGACTCTAAGGTAAATACTATCATAAGTACTCACATGTCTGTTTGGCTAGCTAGAATCAACTTCATGAAGGCAGGGATGGTGCTTTCAAGTTTTGCTAATTCCAAGAACCTAGCAAAGTATCTGCCATGTCATATACCCTTAATACAAGTTTGCTAAATAGTGAATTCTGACAGCAGTTTCTTGTTCCCTGACTTTACTTTGACAATGGCAATTCCAATTAATTAAGGAAAACAGATGATAGTTTTAAGTAATTATACGAATTTAATCTTAAAGTGATACAGTCCTTTCTAATGACAATAAGAAACTCAGAAGTCACAAAAGGGTGATATACCTAGCTATTTCAAAATTTTAAATATTTGTAGATAGAAAAACAGTTAAAAAAGGCAAATCTGAAATGGAAATATATTCAACCTACATTATACAAAAGATTAATAATAATATATAAAGGGCTTCTATAAAAAAAAATCAGAAAAGATAATCAGCCCATTAGAAAAATAGGAACATCATATGAGTAGGAAACTTCCAGGAAAAGAAATTTAAATGGTTAATAAACATATGAAAATATGCTCAACCTCATTAATTTTAAAAAGTAAAAATTAAAACAATAATAGGAATATATTTCTTTATTTTACTTATCATATTGTAAAGATTAAAAAAGAATTGTAATATTCACCCCTAGCAAGGCTATGGGGAAATAAGCACACTTATACTGTCGTGCTATAGAAATGTTCTCATACACTTAAAGATACACACACACACACACACACACACACACACACACACACACACACACAAGGTTGTCCATTGCAGCACTGTTTGTAATAGCAAAAGACTGGAAGCAATTGATATGTGCAACAATAGAAGCTTGGTTAAATCAACTATGGTACAGTTACACCATGAAACTGCATGCAGCCACTGAGAAGAATGACGTTACTGGATAACCAAATAATAGATAAGGGGAATTCTCATTTTATAAACATATTCCAGATAATAAAAAACCAATTACAACAAGGGGAAAGAATTTGAACAGACACTTCATCAAAGAAGATATACAATTGGCAAATAAGCCCATGAAATGATGTTCAACATCCTAAGCCATTAGGGAAATTAAATTAAAACCATGATGAGATAGCACTACATACCTATTAGAATAGCTACAATAAAAATTACTGAAAATACCAAGAGCTGTTGAGGATGCGGAACAAGTGGAACCACCGTACATAGCTAGTTCAGATGCAAAATGGTACAGCCGTGGGGTGAGGGTATATAGCTCAGTGCTAGAGCATGTGCTTAGCATGCACGAGGTCCTGGGTTCAGCCCCCAGTATTTCCATTAAAATAAATAATAAATAGACCTAATTATCTCCCCCCACCAAAGCAAAACAAAAAAATGGTACAGCCACTCTGGAACATGGTTTGACAGTTTCTTATAAAGCTCAGCATACGTTTATCACACAACCCAGCAATCCCACTCTGGGGTATACCACTCAGCAGAAGGGAATGGAACAACCTGGAACACTCTCCAGGGCATTAAGCTGAGTGAATGAAGTCAGTCTCAAAGGTTGACTGACTCTGTGACACCATGTATAAGACAGTCTCAAAAAGGAAAAACTATGGGACAGAGAACAGATCAGTGGTTACCAGGGCTTGGGGGTAGGGGGAAGTCTGACTGCAAAGGGATAATAAAAAGGAATTCTTTGGGGGTGTTGAATTGTGTGTCCTGTCAGTGGGGGTGGTTACAAGTATCTACACATGTGTTAAAATTCAGAGGACTGTGTGTTCTTTTTTTTTTTAGATTCCACATATGAGCGATCTCATATGTGAAAAAATGTGACAATGCATATACGTATGTTCATGTATAACTGAAAAATTGTGCTCTACACTGGAATTTGACACAACATTGTAAAATGACTATAACTCAATAAAAAAATGTTTTAAAAAAAAGGACCATGTGCCAGGAGAGAAATGAATGTTATGGTATGTATATTGAAAATAATCTTTAAAAAGTTAAATTGTCATCAGAAGTAATGATACCTTCTATGTCTCCATCTAAGGGAGGAACATCATCTCTCATGGAGAAATCCATGGCTGTCTCCGGTATGTCCATCAAGTCTTCATCACTGGAACTGCTCTGGAAGCTATTGAAACTCCCCTGCTGAAAGCCTCTGTTATCCATGGCTCCTGTGCAGAAAGAAAAATAGAAGGCTTATTACAATGACCTCCGTACTCCTTACCACCCATTCCTTTTTTTTTTTTTATTGTGGTCAATACACATAACATAAAATTTACCGTTTTTTTTTTATTGAGTTATAGTCATTTTACAATGTTGTGTCAACTTCCAGTGTAGAGCACAATTTTTCAGTTACACATGAACATACATATAGTCATTGTCACATTTTAAAATTTACCATTTGAACCATTTTGAAATTAGAAATTCTGCAGCATTTAGCACATTTACAATGTTGTGCAGTCATCATCCCTATCCATTTCCAGAATGTTTTCATCTCAAACAGAAACGCTATATCCAATAAACATAACTCCCGATCCCCCTACCACCCCAGCCCCTTACAACCTCTGCTCTCTTTCTGTGCCTGTGATTTGCTGATTCTGGATGTTTCCTATAAGTGTAATTGTCTAATATGTGGCCCTCTGTGTCTGGTTTCTTTCATTTCTCATAATTTTTTCAAGGCTCCGCCATGCTATAGCATGTTATCAGTAGTACCTTCCTTTTTAGGACGGAATAATTCCCATTGCAGAGATATACCACATCTTATCCATTTATGAGTTGATGGACATTTGGGTAGCTTTCACCATTTTTTTAGGGGGCAGGTAATTATGTTTTTACTTATTTATCTTTAATGGCAGTACTGGGGATTGAACCCAGGACCTTGTGCATGCAAGGCATGCACTCTACCATTGAGCTATACCCTCCTCCAGCTTTCACCTTTTGAATGACCACTTATTTGTATGTCTTCTTTCCTGCTCTTATTTGGACAATATAGATATGCAAACTACTTAGCATATTCAGTTGCTCTCCAGATATAATGTACCACTACCCTTACCATGTAGTTGATAGCAGTTTTTTGAGAAGCCAGGCAAATGAGCAAACCAAATGAGGACACACATACAAAACCCATGGGAGTTCACAAGTAATCGACTCAAATAAAAGCTAGACATCAATATCAAAAAATGTGCTAGCCATCTAGGAGTGGAAAAACTCTACCTTATGCCTCTTACTCTTTAATAGCTCCTAACAATATAGATGCACAGCAAGATTGGGAAAAACAGATTTACTGTGCTGTTCAATGTTGTTTTCTGCTCAATGATTTAATATCCAAGATGAAACATCCCAATTGGGAACCTTCAGGTTATAAAATTTTACTCAAAAAATCTTAGTATACTGATTTTTTAAAAACCAGCATTACAGCCAACTTTGCCTTATCTAGCCCTGCCCTACCCCTCAAATTTTTTTTTGATGAAATCTTGCTTGAGTATCATAGTCAGCAAAGTTCTTCAGGATTAAGCAGATCATACTCCTTTTGAGGTGTTACAACTCTTTTAAGAAAATTCTTACTCTGGGTTATCAGAATTATGCATGAGAATATGGCAAAGACCATGTAGGTTACATTAAGCTTTAGGCCTAAGAAACTGGAATCCCAACAGGTAAATTAAATATTTTAAACATTGAGCATAAAAGAGGAAGAATCAGCATTTACCAGGACTTTGATTAATTTTCAGGCACTGGGCTATGTGCTTAAAGTGAATTCTTTTTCACTTAATTTTTCCAGCATTCCTGTGCTGAGGCATTATCACTTCTGGTGCAGATGAGGAAACTGAAGGTCAAATAGGCTAAGTAACTTGCCCAGTTAGTGTTTAAAAAAAAGATTAAGCTCCAAACCACACGTTCAATTTCACAACCCCTCACTTGTGATAAAGAGGTCAGCCTGACCAAGGAGGTCAGCATGAGTGACATTTATGAATCACCTACTCTGCAAGAATCATTGTGGGATAGTAGGACGGACACAAAAATGATGCTGGGTAGGCCAGATGAGATGAAGATTGGGAGGCAAAGCTTTGGGAGTTGTCAACATCAAGGTGATGGCTGAAATCAAGAGAATGGCCATTCCAAGGGAAATCTTCCATTGACTTCTGGATAAGGATGACTATCAATAAAAGAAATGCATTCCACAACCTTCTTTAGTATACACCAAGAGCTTGAACTCAGTACAGACATGAACTGAAACCATACATTCCCCAGGAACGTGACCATGCTTCCATGGTGACATGTAGTCAAGTAGAGAAGGTAGGATCATTGACCCAGAGGTACTAATAACGTAGACCAGGATGGATCAGAAAACCATTTCCTCAGCTACAAAAACTCTAACCTTGCTTTGTGGAACAAATATTTCCTAGGATACTAAGAACCCATGTTTTGTGGCCTCAGCCGAGCTCCTTCGCTGCTAGCCAGTCCTCCATCCTCGCTAGGCTTTTGCCCCTGCTCTATCCTGCTTCCTTCACTCCCCTTCTCTTCTCTGAGCACACCTGCAAAAATGTACTTACACCAATTCCCTGCCTCCGCTGCTGCTTCTAAATCTAACCTGACTACCACAGGGTCCTAAGCCGTTTTTTCCTATTACTAACAACGCAGAGGCAATTTGGAATCTGTCGGTCTTCCCTCCTGTCATTCAGGAAGAAGTGTCTTTACTCTTTTTATTTTCATTGAAGTACAGTTGATTTACAATGTTGTGTTAGTTTCTGGTGTACAGCATAGTGATTCAGATGTGTATATACATGTATATATATGTATATATATTCCTGTTCATATTCGTTTTCATTATAGACCATTACAAGGTATTGAATATAATTCCCTATGCTATACAGTAGAGCTTTGTTATGTTTTGTTTTATTTTGCTTTGTTTTTACTTAAGTATAATCAGTTTACAATGTGTCAATCTCTGGTGTAAAACATAATGTTTCAGTCATACATATACATACATATATTTATTTTCATATTCTTCTTCATTATGGGTTACTATAAGATATTGAATATAGTTCCCTGTGCTATACAGAAGAAACTTGTTGTTTATCTACTTTGTATATACTAGTTAATATTTGCAAATCTCGAATTCCCAGTCTATCCCTTACCACCCTCTTTCCCCCTGGTAACTATAAGATTGTGTACTATGTGAAACTGTTTCTGTTCTGTAGATAAAGAACCTTGTTTTTATCTATTTTATATATAGTAGTTAGTATCTACAAATTCATAACTCCCAATTTATCCCTCCCACCCTCTTTTCCCCCTGGTAACCATAAGTTTGTTTTCTATGTCTGTGAGTCTGTCTCTGTTTTGTTGTTTTGTAAATAAGTTCATTTGTATCCTTCTTTTTTTTTAGAATCCACATGTAAGTGATATCATATGGTATTTTTCTTTCTCTTTCTGGCTTACTTCACTTAGTATGACAATCTCCAGGTCCATCCATGTTGCTGCAAATAGCATTATTTACTCTTTTTAATGGCTGAGTAGTATTCCATCACACACACACACACACACACACACACACACACACACACACACACACACACACACACACACTACAACTTCTTTATCCAGTCATCTGTTGATGGACATTCCATGTCTTGGCTATTGCAAATAGTGCTGCTATGAACATTGGGGTGCATGTATCTTTTCGAATTAAGAGTTTCCTTCAGATATATGCCCAGGAGTGGGATTGCTGAGTCATACGGTAACTCCATTTTCAGTTTTTAAAGGAATCTCTGTACTGTTTTCCATAAAAAATAGCCTACTTTGCTCTGAATCTGACTGAGATAACAGATCCTTCCCTGCCTTACTCTGAATTATTTTATCTTAGCCTTTAAGGAAACCTACTACCTCTAGCTCTCACCTCTGCCTCAAGCTCCAGTCCCAAATTCCCAAGAACTCCATCTGACACTTCTGTTGCTGCATCAAACTTCACAGGATGAAAATGAAAAACAAGTAGAAATGACATTAGCCTAAAGACAAATAATAAAATCGAAACCAGGCGTGTTCCCTGCCCTTATCTCCCACATCAACTTTCCCTTTTAAATGCAGGTGGCATCAGAGTCAATATTTGCAGTTGATATTTGTCTAACTATGGGATTTACTACATTCACCAAATCTATAAAAGCAGTCAACCTCAAAAGTAGGCATTCCAGGTTTCTAGAAATCTTAACATAAAACAAGCACCATTTTAGCTGATGAGAAGAACTGAGGCTAACAGCATAGTACAACTCGACTTTCTTTCTGTTTAAATTCATCAAACGCCCCTGAATTCCAGTGACTAGCACCAAAAGTTGGCATGAATAAATTTTTAAACGATGCAGAATCCTCTCCCTCTCTTGGTTCCGTGTTTCATTCAGGAAATGATTTAAAATACTCAGTTCCAGCAACTCAACGTTAGCCACACAAATCATAGGAAGAAAAAGTACGGGGAGTCCAAAAATAATTTACATTTGGCTTTGGAATATGTCCTGTAGTCATATTTTCAGAGGGTGTACCTATTGTTCTGGGACTTCATTAAAACAAAATAATGACGCTACAAGATGAAGACTCAACAAAGGAGAAGTTGGAAAACTTTTCCGTTTCCCCATAGGGACCTTACAAACTCCTTCCTGTAACCCACTGACACAGAACACTAACACAGAACACTCCAGCTAAATTGAGCTGCCTCATTTCAAACATTTCCTGGAGCAGCTAT
Source organism: Camelus ferus (assembly GCF_009834535.1). Classification (NCBI taxonomy): domain Eukaryota; kingdom Metazoa; phylum Chordata; class Mammalia; order Artiodactyla; family Camelidae; genus Camelus; species Camelus ferus. The sequence continues at coordinate 43,940,750 of NC_045732.1, read as the reverse complement.
CTGGTTCAGTGTTTGGGTTGTAAAGTGCTTCCTTAATAAGTACATAGAAATAAAGGGTCAACAAAAGAAAATTAGAAGAAGCCAGTGAAGCAAGCAAAACAGATGCAACAAATCGGAGTCAAACAAAGAAAACAAACATCAGTAAATCAAAGTGATATTTGTCCATGGATAATGCATTCTGGTACCGTCTCTGGTTTTATTTTGCAGATGTAACAAAAAAAAAAAAGTTCAAGAGAAAAAGTTAAAGTGGCAGAATGAGGAAATGATTTAAAGTTCCTCAAAGTTGAGATCTGATCCCTCATTTAGTTGAACTCCAAGCAGGAGGCCTCTGTGGGGCCTTCCTGGGAAAGACCCCTCCCCCACATCCTCTGCTGCAACTCCTCTCTCTGACATACCCAGATAATAGTATCTCCTGTATATTTCCTGAGTTTTTCAGATGCTAAAAACCACCACCAAAGGGAAGAAATTAACTACTTGATGATTGAGAGCACGTGCTCCCCGAGACCTTCTGGCGCCTAAGGATTGATCACCATCAATCCATCAGAGAATTGTGCATGAGCTGATCACGTATCCTGTGACCCCCGCCTCCCTTACTTGGCCTTTAAATATGCTTTGCTGAAACTCTTCAAGGATTTTGGGGTTTTCTTGGGCATAAGCCACCTCGTCTTCCTTGCTTGGCCCTGCAATAAACCTTTCTCTGCTCTAAACTCTGACGTTTCAGTTTGGTCTCATGGAATGCCAGGCACATGAACTTGCATTTGGTAACACTCTTTCCATAATATTTTGGAGCTTCACTGTAACACGTCAGTCCAGAGAGTGGCACATCTGGAATAAATCCAGCCTCTAGATTGTCACAAGCCTGAGGTCAGCCAGAATTTAGGGTAAGGCCAGGAACAAAGTAAAGGGATTTGATTTCATATACCAACTAGTAGATTAGTATAGGGCTTGTCATATAAGGGAGGGTTAGGGAGGAGGCCAATAGGGTAAAAGGCTGTTTGGTTGATATTTGTGTTATGTAGCTGACACTTTCAGTGTCTTTTGTCACCTTCTTGCTTACAATCATACGCTGGTTCCCCATTGTCTTTTGGGTCAAGTTTACATTTCTTTGCATGGCACTTGGAGCCCTATCAAATCTAAATCCCATCTACCCAAAGAGACATATTTCCTGTCACAGATTTGTTAGACTCCACCTTGGCCATGTACTTTTATGCCTCTGTGCCTTTGCTCAGGTCAGATATTCTATCTGTAATCCCATCCAGTCCTGCCTCCTCTTTCCAGCCTGGTGAAATCCCATTCAATCCATCTAGGACCGGCTCATACAGGCTTCTCCCTCAGCACCCGCTTTTTTCAGACATCTATGTTGATTGCACAATCTCTTCCACTTGAGTCTTGTGACTACACCATGTCCTTCTCATTTCTGTTGTCTCAACAACTCTGGTGTTGTTCCAGGGAAGGTATTCAATAAATGCTTACTGAGGAAAATTCCAGTTTGGAGGGAGGGGGAAGGTTAATAGCCAATCAACATATGTATATAGTCGACACTCAATAAATCTATGCCTTGCCCTCTGAGGGCAGAGGATTAAGGATACAAAAAGCATTTGTTACCCTGTCGTTACTCTCAAGGAATTTATGATCTAGTTGGGGAGGAAACTTTCACATAATGCAATCACACAATAGCTAAGTGTTAAACGGTTAGAATCAAAGTGAAATTGGCATTCTAAAAATGGAGGGGAGATTGTAAGCGAGACACCCTCCAAGGCCTCCTGGAGGAAAGAGGGTGTTCCAGGACCAGGAAACAAAATGCCCAAAGGCTTGAGATTAGAATGAGGCTGGCATTTGTGCTTGACTAGAGGACAGGGTAGCTGTAGGGGAGAGTTAATATTTTACTGTCACTTATCAGATGCTAGTCAGGTATACAGTTTTCATACTTGATCTCTCCTTTTGGTAAAAACAACAACAACAAAACCGTACAAGTTTTAAACAGCCCATGGCTGGTTTGTGAGCAAATGGATGGAGACAGATCATGAAGTGTCTGGGAAGCCAATGGAGTCACGGTAGGTTTTGAGGAGCAACGTGATAAAAACATAATTTTACAAGGTAAGTGTGGCAGCAGTGGACTGGAAGAGGGAAAGGAGAACAGGGCTGGAAGGGTGTTTGCTACCTGCAGTTTCAATACAGGTGATTTGGGATGGAGGAGGAAGGAGAGGGGAGGGGAAGACGAGGGCATATTCCCAACAGTGGTACTGAAAGCGCCACGTAGGGATAGACTGGGATAGTGCTCACTTGTGGTATGCCATACTAGCATCTTGGTTTTTTTTTTTAACGTATTTATTTTATATCATATTTTTAAAATTGAAGTATAGTTGATGTACAATATTATATGTTACAGGTATACAATACAGTGATTCACAATTTTTAAAGGTTATACTCCATTTATAGTTATTTTAAAATATTGGCTATATTCCCCATGTTGTACAATACATCCTTGTAGCTTATTTTATACCTGATAGTACATATCTCCTAATCTTCCGCCTCCATCTTGCCCTTCACCCCTCCCCCTTCCCTCTCCCTACTGGTAACCACTAGTTCCTTCTCTACAGCTGTGAGTCTATTTCTTCTCCATTATATTCACTAGTTTGTTGTATTTTAGATTTCACGTGTAAGTGATATCTTACAGTATTTGTCCTTCTCTGTCTGACTTATTTCACTTAGCATAATGCCCTCCAAGTCTATCCATGTTGTACACCAGAAACTAATATAATATTTAAAATCAACTGTACTTCAATTAACAAGCAAAGAAACAACCCATTTAAAATATGGGCAGAAGAACTGAACAGACATTTTTCCCAAAGAGGAAATGCAAATTGCCAACAGGAACATGAACAGTTGCTCAACATCACCAATATCAGGAAAATGCAAATCAAAACCACAATGAGACACCATCTCACACCTGTCAGAGTGGCCATCATCAAAAAGAACACAAATAACAAATGTTGGCAAGGATATGGAGAAGGGGGAACCCCTGTACACTGTTTGTAGGAATGTAAACTGGTGCAGCCACCATGGAAAACAATATAGAGGTTTCTCAAAAATCTAACAATACAACCACCATATGGCCCAGCAATTCCACTCCTGGGCATATATCTGAGAAAAACAAAAATGTTAATTCAGAAAGATACATACACCCTACTATTAGTAACAGCACTATTTATAATTGCCAAGATATGGAAGCATCCTAAGTACACATCAATAGATGAATGGATAAAGAAGATGTAGTATATATATGCAATGGAATACAACTCATCCATAAAAAAGGATATTTTGCCATTTTGGCCCTTCATTCACTTTTTTTTTTTTTTTTTTTGCACTTCAAAAACCAAAATTTTATAACTGGCACAAACATTTCCATTGCATCAAAAACAACAAAATACCCAGAAATAAACTTAACCAGGGAGGTTATCTATACTCTGAAAACTGTAATACATTAATGAAGGAAACTGAAAATAATACAAAGAAATGGAAAGATATCTTGTGCTCTTAGGTTAGAAGAATCAACATTATTAAAATGGCCATTCTACCCAAAGCAATCTACAGATTCAATGCAACTCCTGTCAAAATACTCATGGAATTTTTCACAGAACTGGAGCAAATAATGCTAAAATTTATATGGAACCATAAAAGACCCCCAATTGCCAAAGCAATCTTTTGTTTTTCCCCTTTCTTCTTTTTGTTCTCTTTTCTTGTGGTTTGATGATTAGAAAAGTTTAACATTTGTTGTAAAGCTGGTTTGGTGGTGCTGAATTCTTTTAATTTTGTTTATCTGTGAAGCTTTTGATTTCCCCACCAAATCTGAATGAGAGCCTTGCTGTATAGAGTATTCTTGGTTGTAAATTTTTCCCTCTCATCACTTTAAATATATCGTGCCACTCCCTTCTATCCTGTAGAGTTTTTGCTGAAAAATCAGCTGATAACCTTATGGGAGTTCCTTGTATGTTATTCATTGCTTTTCTCTTGCTGATTTTGATATTTTCTCCTTATCCTTAATTTTTGTCAATTTGATTACTATGTGCCTTGGGGTGTTCCTCTTTGGGTTGATCCTGTGAGGAACTCTGTGCTTCCTGGACCTGGGTGACTGTTTCCTTTCCCAAGTTAGGGAAGTTTTCAGTTATTCTGGTACTAGCATCTTGTTTAACTAGTGACAGTGACATGTGTTGGTACAAATAAATGAACACTTCCATCTCAACTAGCCCATGTGGCAAAAACAAATGGATAAACCAATGGGTAGGCTGATACACATGGCCCTTCAAGTAAAAATATAAAGTATATCACATATTCCAATGCTAACAAGCACAAAGAAGTAATACTTTCCTATTTCTTTTTTTAATCTTTAAAAATTCTATTGAGAGGTGAGGTAATTAGATTTATTTATTTATTTTTAATGGAGGCACTGGGGATTGAACTCAGGACCTCATGCATGCTAGGCATGCACAGAACCACTGAACTATACCCTCCCCATCTATTTCTTAATTTTGCTCAACAATGATAACTAGTGACCTGCATACGGCATTCTGTATGAGTAATACATGCCAGATACCGCAAATGTGGAAAAGGGAGAATGCAAAAGGAAGAAACTGCTGAGAAGCATTATGTAATTCACCAAGTTGCAAGTATTGTCTTATCATTGCAAATAGAACATTAAGACAATGGTAAGTATAACACTGAAGGTGATAAGAATTGGCACGTACATAAAATCACCCTTTTTCTACCCACTGTATTTTGAACTACTTGAGGACAGGGTGACTTAAATCTGTGTTCCTAAGCACCTGACACAAAGAGAGAGCTCCATAAATAATCTACTTTATACTCCAATTCCAGTTTTAGTTACTTTATTTTGAGAGGCAGAAATGAAACACAAATCCTGGATAGTAGTCTCTGAGATGCCATATTTCAGAGGCTTGGGCCAATCCTTAAGCCAAGGCATCTTCTCTGCCTGCCAAAATTTCGAGTAAAAATTCCCAGGAGGAAATAATGGTGGTTCTTCTCACAATGTGTTCTTCATGTAGGAGTCATCCTCACAGACGAGTAGGGTTATGAGAAAAGACCAGACTCAAAGCAGGCAGTACGAGAACAACAATTCTCAAACTTTTCAGTCTCGCGATCCCTCTAGTCTTCAGAATTACTGAGGGACCTAAAAAGCTTTTTTTTTTAAGGGTTCTATCTATAGATACTTACTGTATTAGAAATTCAAACCCAGAAATGCTTAAAATAACTCTTTATTAATACATTTAAATATAATAGTACTCATCTCATTATATGTTAACATTAACTTTTGGAAAAAAATCTAGATTTTCCAAAGCAAAAGAAAAATTAGTTAAAGGCAACGTGCAAAGCTTTTTAATGCCTGCCTTAACAGAGGACACGTATTCCATTAGCCATCAGAGCAGTGACATCAGCACCTGTCATATAGCCTCTAGAAAACTCCACTGTATACTCATGAGAAAGTCAGAATGAAAAAGGCCAAGAAAGTCTTAACATTATTATGAAAATAGTTTTGACTTTGCAGATCCCTTGAAAGGGTCTCAGGGAGCCCAGATCACCCTTTGAGAATTGTTGAAGGAGAGGAAGAATACAGAATGGAGAAACCATCCTTGGGCAACACTCATGATTGGTAAGAAGGAAGAGGACAAATCAGTCAGATGAGATAGTGTTAACAGATGTGCAAGTGAAACAAACAACAAACTATTATTTCCCATAAATATTTCTCCAAAGAGGTAATAGCCTTGATATATAAAGAGATTGTTCAAATCATTAAAATTGAATCCCAACAGATGAAAGGGCAAAATATATTAGTAGATAATTTCTTAAAGAAGAGGGGGAAAAGGGCTTTAAAAATTCAGAGAAATGAAAATTCAAACAATAATATGCGATATTCCCTTAGCAGATCAGCTTTTCTTTGGATTTCTTTCAATGATTCTTCAAATGATAATATGATTAGAAAGGTTTTCAAGAGAGTGATAAACAGGATGGCTAGAAAAGTACTCTGAAGTTCAAGGACAAGAGCTTGCGAGGCCTGACAAAGACACCACTCAAATTTTATAGATCACTTTCACTTTGGAATATAGGAGTAAAGCACTGAAACAAGCTTTTAAGAAACTGAATATAGCATTACACTGAAATATGCTACTACAAATAAGGAGAGTTTATTCCAAAAACACAAGACTGATATCACAAGGGAAACTGTCCACATCATTTATCAGATTAACACATAAATTTTTAAAGGCCATAATTATCTCAACAGATGTCAAGAATGGAGTTTTTAAATTTATATTTATTCCAGATTAAAATTTTAAAAATATTCCAGGTGGAGGATTTCTTTCTTGACATGATACAGAATATTTAAACTCAAACCAAGACACAAAATCTCATTTCCCTTAAAACAGGAAGACAGTGATACCTCCTATTGCCTGTTATATTTAACATGGTAAAAGAAAACTTTAAGAGGAAAAAAGTGAAGGATGTATATAGTAAAGGAAGAAATATCATATTCTGATGTTGGGATTGCATGAATGCATATCTATACAACTCTAAGAATATTAACTAAAAATAACTCAAGGTAATAAATGAATTTAGAAATTATAAGGTAAACAGATAAAAACCAACTACATTCTCATGTACTACCACAGAACTAGAAAATACAATAATTTATCTGTTAGAGACATAAACTTAAAATACAATATTACTTTAAAATTTATAAAATCCAAATAGGAGGAAAAAAAGAATGATATTAATCAACAAAGATGTCTCATGCTCTTGAATGGTCTAAATATAGCAAGAATGAAATAGTAATTTAAATTGTATTACAACTATATATTAATCTAAAGTCCCCATGGCATCTTTTATATAACTTAAAAGATTGATAGTGAACCTCATCTAGTAAAATAAGTAGGCAAGGATACTAGTATATGTATTTTCTTAAATGTAAATATGGCAAACATAACCTGTCAGATTTTAATCTCCTACAAAGAATCATCAAAACCTTATGGTATTGGATTAAGAATAGAGAATCTAGGAATGCATACACACTATCAGAAGAATGTAATAGTTGATAAACCAGAAGCAACACAAATGTAAGGAAAGAATCACTTTTTGGTAAATAGTTGAGGGACTGCTAGATATCAAAATGGAAAACAATACACAATTATAGCATACACCACACTGCAATAAATTCCAGATAGGTGTTTTAGAATTGATTTTTAAAAGAACACAGAATAATATATTTATTCCAGATGTGGAGAATAGACAAAATTGTTTCTGACTATGGAAAGATACAAAATGGATTCATTCCTATGTACTAAAATAAGTAACTTTTTGCATCAGGGAATGGATGCAATAAAATGAAGTAGAAAGAACAGAAAGGGAACAAATCTGTGTCATCACTGATAAAAGTAATAAAAAAGGTGGATGCATGTATTCAAGTAAAAATCAAAGGAGGACTTCCGTTTTCTGGTCCAGCATGTAAGGAGCTTGGAAGTCATCATTCTCATCCTCACAATGAGAAAAAAAAATTGAACAAACTGAAAAGCAACAATTCTCCTTAAGGCCATCAGATAACTCAGCTCACAGGGCACATTGCTGTCCCCAAACTTGGGGAAACAAGCGGATACAGAGAATCATAGGTTTTACTAGCAGAACCCTCTGTGAGAACCAGTACCAGGGTAGGAGAATCTAAATTGTAATTGAAGAATAGCCAGAGGCTTAGTGTGGACAAGTTTGAGAGTTAAGAACTTGAGAAGGCCCACTCTTAGGGGCACCATACACTTCTGCAACTTTTACCTCCAGGAGCCCTACTAGATTCTCACAGTGAAGACCAGAGAAAATTTCCCTCTTGCTTCCAGCAGGAGGCAGGAAAATGAACAGAGCATTCTGTTCTTAACAAGGCTGGCCCTCAAGAGAAACTATTTTACCGGAGCCTAACTAACTTAAGGGAAAGAAAACTCAACTCTAGCTCCCTCTAGCCTCCCTGTCTCATGTAAGGAAGAAAAAACCAAAAAGAAAAACCTGAGAAGCACTTGTGAAGTTCACATCTGAGGGGTACAGGCTTACTAACAGACTGAAATAGGATAATGAACATGTCCCTCCCTCTACACCTTACTAACACATCACATGAATAACAACAGGGGAATACAATTGCAAGAACTACACAAGCCCAAATACACAGGGGAGACAAAAGCAAAGATATTAGAGAAGATTTCAGCCTCTGATACATACAGATACAGCAAACAGTAAACACATCTTAACTCCTATCCAGATAAACATAAAACCTCACACTAAAGGCCTATTTATCTTGGTTACTTTCATCCAGTATGTCATGTCTAGATTTCCAAATAAACATTATAAGGCACACTAAAAGACAAAAAAAAAAAAAAAACCAGCATAGAGAGACAGAGCAAGCATCAGAATCAGAGTCAGATAAGGATGGAATGTTGGAATTTTCAGAACAGCAATTTAAAATAATTATGATGACTATGCTAAGGATCTTAACAGAAAAGGTAGACAATATGCAAGAACAGATGGGTAATGGAAACAGAGATGGAAACTCTAAGAAAAAATCAAAGGGAAATATCAGAAACCCAAAACATTATAAAAGAAATGAAGAATGTCTTTGATGGGCTCATCAATAGACTGAATACAGCAGAAGGAAAAGAATTGGCAAGCTTGAAAAAATGTCAATAAAAACTTCTCAAACTGACATGCAAAGAGAAAAAAAGAATGAAAAAAATGAACAGAATATCAAGAACTGTGGGACAACTAGATATGCATAATGGGAAAGAAGAAGGAAAAGGAGAAGAAGGAGGGGAAGAAGGAGAAGACAAGGTACAAAAGAAGTATTTGATGCAATAATGACTGAGACTTTCCTAAAATTAATAATAGACACCAAACCACAGGTCCATAAAGCTCAGAGAACACAAAGGAGGATAAATACATACATATATACATACATACATACATACATACATACATACATACATACATACATACTACAATTAGGCATATAATACTCTAACAGTAGAAAATTAAAGGCAGAGAAAATATCTTGAAAGTAGCCAGAGGAAAAAAATATCTTACCTATAGAAGAGCAAGGATAAAAATTACATCAGATTTCTCTTCAGAAGCCATGTAATCAAGAAGAGAGAAGAGCGAAAAATATGAAGTGTTGAAAAGAACCACCAATCAAGAATTCTGAATCCAGAGAAACTGTCCTTCAAAACTGAATGAGAAATAAAGACTTTGCTCAGAAAAATAAAAATTGAGGGGATTTGTCAACAGTAGACCTGCCTTGCAGGAAATGTGAAAGAAACTTTTTAGAAAAAAGAAAAATAATAGAGGGCAGAAACTCATACCTACATAAAGAAAGGAAAAGTGCTAGAGAAGGAATAAACAAAGGTAAAATAAAATATTTTTAATTCTTTTTTTCAGTTTTTTTTTGTTTTTTTTTAAATTCTTAATTAATCTAACAGATAACGGTTTCTGCAAAATAATAACAGCAACAATATTTGGTGATGATAGCTTATGGATAAATGAAATAAAACACAGAAATGTTACAAGGGACAGGAGAGAGGAAGTAGGAATATTCTGAAAATAAGGTACCTGCATTACTCATGAAGTAGTATTGTGTTATTTGAAAGAAGACTTCGATTAGTTGTAACTGTATATTGCAAACAAGAGGGCAACTGCTAACAAAAGTTTTTTAAAAAGTAAAGGAAAGAAGTATAATTAATATACTAAAAGAGGAGGAAAAATGGACTCATACAAAATGCTCAATTAAAACTAGAAGGCAAAGAAAGAATGGGTGACAAAATAAGAAAACAAGGCAACAAATAGGAAACAGTAGCAAATATGGCAGATAATGTGGACTTAACATATTAGTAATCACTTTAAATATCAATGGTCTAAATATTCCAATTAAAAGACAGAGACTACCATAGTGGATAAAAATACAATATCCAACTCTGTTGTCTGCAAAAAAACTACTTTAAATATAAAGACAGATAGATTAAAAGTAAGGAGATGGAGAAAGATATAACATGCTAATGCTAATTAAAAGGAAGCTAGAGTAGCTATATTAGACAAAGCTGTCTTCAGAGCAAGGCAAATTATCAGGAATAAAGAGGAACATTACATAATGATAAAGGGGTCAATTCTCTAAGAAACCATAACAATCTTTAATGTGTATGTGCCTTATAATAGAGTGTAAAATACATGAGGCAAAAACTGATAGACTGGCAAGGAGAAACAGATGAACCTATCATTACAGTTGAAGATTTCAACACCCCTCTACTGGAAATGGACAGATCCAACAGCAGAAAATCAGTAAAGACATAATTGAACTAAACAGTATCATCAATCAACTGGATCAAATTGACAACTGCAGAATCCTTCATCTAACAGCAGCAGGAGAATAAACATTCTTCTCAAGCTCACATGGCTCATTCACAAAGATAGATGACATTCTGGGCCCTGAAATACACCTTAACAATTAAAAAAAAAGACAGAAATCATGCAAAGTGTGCTGTCAGATCATAATGAAATTAAACTGGAAATCAACAACAGAAAGGTAGCTGGAAAATCCCAAAATACTTGAAGATTAAACAACACACTTCCAAATAACACGTGTGTCAAAGAATAACTCACGAGAAATTAACAAACATTTTGAAGAAAATGAAAATTTTAAAATAACATCAAAATTTCTGAGAAGCAGCAAAACCAGTGCTTAGAAGGAAATTTACAGCATTGAATACATATATTAGAAAAAAAAATCTAAAATCAGTCAGCTAATCTTCCACTTTAGGAAACTAGAAAAAGATGAGCAAACTAAGCACAAGAAAGTAAATAATAAAAATTAGAGCAGAAATGAATGAAATTGAAGGCAGGAAATCAATAAAGTAAATCAATAAAACCAAGAGTTGGCTCTTTTAACAGATCAATAAAATTAATAAATCTCTAGCCAGGTTAACTAAGAAAAAGAGAAAGAAGATACAAATTAATAATATCAAAAATGAAACAGAAACCACCACCATTCATCATATGGACATTAAAAAGATAATAAAGGAATAGTATTAGAAAATCTGTGCTCACAAATTTGATAACCTATATGAAATGGACCAATGCCTTGAAAAATACAATCTACTGAAACTTACACAAAGAGAAACAGATCAGTGAATAAGCCTTTATCTATTAAATAAGTTGAATCAATAACCTTCCAAAACAGAAAGCTCCAGACCGAGATAAGATCACTGGTGATTCCTACCAAACACTTAAAGAAGAAATTATATCAATTCTCTACAATCTCTTTCAAAAAGCAGAAGCAGAGCAAATACTTCCCAACTCATTCTATGAGACTAGCATTACCTTAATATCAAAACAAAACAAAGACACTGCAAAAACAGAAAACTACAGATGAATATCATGAACATAGTTGTAAAGATCCTCAACCAAATACTAGCAGATCGAATCCAACAATGTATACAAAGAATTAAATACCACGATCAAGTATGATTTATTTCAGGCATGCAAGGCAGGGCCAACATATAAAAAATCAATCAGTATAATGCATCACATCAACAGGGCTAAAGAAGAAAAATCGTAGGAACATATCAATCAATGCAGAAAGAAATCTGACAAAATCCAACATTTATTCATGATAAGAATCTCTCTCTCTCAGCAAACTAGGAATAAAGGGGAATTTCCTGGACTAGAGCTAACATCTTATTTAATGGTGAGAAACTAGATGCTTTCCTGCTAACATCAGGAACAAGACAAGGATGTCTGTGCTCACCACTCCTATTCAGCATCATACTGGAAGTCTCCACTACTGCAATAACAAGTAAAGGAAACAAAAGGTATACAAATTGGGAAGGAAGCAATAAAACTGTCTTTGTTCACAGATGACATGATTGTCTATGTAGAAAATCTCGAAAGAATCAACCAAAACTTTCATGGAACTAAAGAGCAACTCTAGCAAGGTTTCAGGATACAAGATTAATATACAAAAGTCAACTGCTTTCTTGTATATCAGCAATGAACAACTGAAACTTCAAATTACAAGCACAATGCAATTAGAGCTGTAAAATGAACTGCTAAATGAATCAGAGATCACTGCTCCTTCTAGCCAGGAGAATCTCCAGCATTCGTTCACACCATAGGAACCTATCTTTCTTGCCTGTATCATGAACAGCCACTCCAAGGTAGTTGAAAGAGCTTAAAACAAAGCTTTTCAGTTGCAGATTGTGGCTACAGAGACACTCATCAGAGGACTGTAACAACATTAGTGATTCCCAGAAAGCCATAGGGCTTGGAGGGCAGGAAGCCTCTCTACAATGCATGTCATCTAGGAACAGAATCATGTCATGAAGACTCTTTCTAAACCACTCCTACAGAGCAACCGGCAGTGTTTTCCTAAACAGATGCCCCAGTAGCAAAAGCTCAATTGATGGAGTAAGATGTAAATGCCTAGCATAGTAGGAAAACAAAACACTTAAAAGGCCTGGAGAAGAGCAAAGAAATTGGGACCAGTTGTCAGAAAACCCAGTCCTGACTGTGTTCCTTCTTCCTTGGTGGCTCTACCTCTCTAAATTTCAGTTTTCACATTTGTAAAATGTGAGGATCAAGCTGCTCCCTCAACCTACTCACCGAGGATTATAAACTCTTTGAGGGCAATGCTAAGTCTTAGCTCCAGAATCACACATCTAGGTTTGACCAAGAATAGAATAATAAATTTTTAAAAAATTTAAAAACACAATGTCATTTACATTAGAACCAAAAATGAAATAATTAGGTATAAGTCTAATAAAATATGTATAAGATCTATATGATGAAAGAAATCAAAGATATAAATAAATGGAGACATATTCCATGTACATGGATAGGAAGGCTCAATACTGTCAAGAAATCAGTTCTTCCCAACTTGAACTATAGATTCAATACAATCCCGATCAAAATCCCATCAAGTTATTTTGTAGATATCAACAAACTGATTCTAAAGTTTATATGAAGAGGCAAAAGACTCAGAATAGCTGACACAATATTGAAGAAGAACAAAGTCAGAGTACTGACACTACCCAACTTCAATACGTATTAAAAAGCTACAGTAATTAAGATAGTATGGTATTGGTGGAAGAAGAGACAAATTGATCAATGAAACAGACTAGAGAACCCAAAAATAGACCCACACAAATATACTCAACTGATCTTTGACAAAGGACAAAAGCCAATTCAATAGAGAAAGGACAGTCTTTCAACAAACGATACTGGAACTGGACATCTACATGCAAAAGAGAAAATCTAGACACAGATCTGTAACTTTCACAGGAATTAACTCAAAATGCATCACAGACCCACATGTAAAATGCAAAACTATAAACCTCCTACAAGATAACATAGGAGAAAATCTAGGTGACCTTGGGTTTGGAGATAACTTTTTAGTTACAACCCCAAAAGTATGATCTATGGAAGAAAAGTTGATAAATTGGATTTATTAAAATTAAAAACTTCTGCTCTGCAAAAGCCACTGATAACAGAATGAAAAAAACCAAGTCATACATGGGAGAAATATTTGCAAAAGGCATACCTGATAAGGGACTGGTATTCAAAATATACAAAGAACTCTTAAAATTAAATAAGAAAACAAACAACACAATTTAAAAATGGGCAAAAGATCTGACCCTAACCAAAGAAAATATACAGATGGTAAATAACCATGTGAAAAAATGTTCAACATCAGGTTTAATTAGAGAGTTGCAAGTTAAAACAACGAGGTACCACTACCTGCTTATTAGAATGGCTAAAATCCAAAACACTGACACCAAATCCTGAGGAGGATGTGGAGCAATAGGAACTCTCATTCATTGCTGGTGGGAATGCCAAACAGTATAGACACTTTGGAAGACAGTTTGACAATTTCTTAAAAAACTAAACATACTCTTACTATACAATTCAGCAATGTCACTCCTTGGTATTTAAATGATTTGAAAATTTACATCTACACAAAAACCTGCACATAGATGCTTAGCAGCTTTACTCAAAATTGCCCAAACTGGGGAAAACCAAGGTGTTTTTCAGTAGGTGAGTGGATAGACAAACCACAGTACAGCCAGAAAATGAAATATTATTATTCAGTGATAAAAAATAAATGAGCTATCAAGTCATGAAAAGATACAGAGGAGTGTTAAATAAATAAAAGAAGCCACTCTGAAAAGGCTACATACTGTATAATTCCAACCATATGACATCCTGGAAAGGGCAAAACTAGGGAAACAGTAAAATGATTGGTGGTTGCCAGGGGTGTGGGAGGAGGGAGCAATGAATAGGTGGAGCACAGAGGAATTTTAGGGCAGTGAAGATACTCTGTATGATACTCTAGTGGTGGATACATGTCATCATACATTCGTCTAAACCCACAGAATATTCAACACAAAGAGAGAACCCTAATGTAAACTATGGACTTTCATTATTAATAATGTATCAATATTGGCTGATCAATTTTAACAAGTGTACTATATTAACTGTAAGATATGAGTAATAGAGGAAACTGGGGTGGGAGAAGTATATGGTAACTGTCTGTAACTTCTGCTTAATTTTTCTGTAAACCTAAAACTGCTCTAAAAAATCTATTAAGTTAAAAAAATCAAAGGAGACTGAAAGGACAGTTTGCACATAAGGAAATTTTGACTCTAAAAAATCATCCTGTGGGGGAGAAGGTATAGCTCAGTGGTAGAGCAAATGCTTAGCATGCACAAAGTCTTGGGTTCAATCTCCAGTACCAGTTGTTAAAAAACAAACAAAATAAACAAACCTAATCACCTCTTCCCAGAACTTTTTAAAACTTTTAAATAAAAATCATCCTGTGAGGGAACTATATTCAGTATCTTGTAATAATCTTTAATGAAAAAGAATATTAAAACAAATATATGTATGTACATGCATATTGTGCTGTACACCAGAAACTGACACATTGTAACTGACTATATATACCTCAATAAAAACAAACATTCAAATCTAAAAAAAAAATCATCCTGTGTAACACAGAAATTTCTATTAAAGTTATGTAAACCAGTGATTCTCAAAGTTCAACATGCACCAGAATCCCCCAGAGGGCTGATTACACAGACTGCTGGGCTCCCTACCCCACCCCAACCCCGACTTTCTGATTCCCTAGGTCTGAGGTGGGACCTGACAATTTGAATTTCTAACAAGGTCCCAGGGAATGTGCACATTACTGGCCCTGGGCATCAAGAAAGATGCAAAGTTTGAGAAAAACAAGAGCAAGGCTGAGCAGTCACCAAAATGGGGTTTTAGGGTATATTAAACAACTTGAGTCTTTTTTGCAGGGTATATTAGGAGAATTTGGGAGAGAAGGACAAGTCCCACCTGTTTAAGAACCTGAGAAAGAAGACTGAAATGTAGTGTCTGTCTGTTTCTATCACACCCTTTCTCTCCCTCTCTCACCATTTGTAACACTGTATTGCTATGCTGACCTGAAAATCATAAATCTGTTCTGGACAATGGGTAAAGGGAGGAATGAATCGATCAGCTCAGCTGAAGTAGAGAGTATACTGGAGAACACTGCTAAGGCCACCTAAAAATGTGAGACTAAATCTGCATTCTCCACCCCTCCTCTTTTTCTCTTAAAGATTGATCCTAGATAGCATAACTCATTGGACTGTCCCCTCATGTCCAGGAGACAAAATGTGTTGCTGACAGGTAACTTTGAACTCTGGGACAATACTCTCCACCTCTCTTTACACACAAACATGTATGTAAGCCAAAAGGTGGATGGAGAACACATTAAGAGTTTCTAGGGGTCGGGGTATAGCTCAGTGGTAGAGCGCATGCTTAGCATGCATGAGGTCCTGGGTTCAATCCCCAGTACCTCCATTAGAACAAATGGATGGATGGATGAATGAATGAATGAACAGAATGAACAAACTGAACTACCTCCCCTGAAAAAACAAACAAGAGCTTCTAAGAAACTCCTGCATGTGCTCAGCAGGCCAAAGAGCCAATGCTGTCA
The DNA here is from genome assembly GCF_009834535.1 of Camelus ferus. Lineage (NCBI taxonomy): Eukaryota > Metazoa > Chordata > Mammalia > Artiodactyla > Camelidae > Camelus > Camelus ferus. Next base: position 43,924,681 of record NC_045732.1, on the reverse strand, counting down.
ATTGTGTTCACTGCAGCCTTTCTAGCAACAGGCACAGTGGCTGGCGCATAGTAAATGCTTCCTAAGTAATTGCTGAAAGAATGACCAAATCTGAGGGAAGTGATGGAAAGATGAATAGTCCTCCTGTATGATCACAATGCACACTTTTCTTAGACCCAGGCATCTACATGGTGGCTTCAGAAAGCCCAGCACCTGTATGCAATGAATAGGAAAGAGGGAAGCGATCAGAAGGCTCATGTACCAAATAGTGTGTAAACCTATGTGTGTGAGCATCACTGCCTGCCTGCAATGACAAAGCCCGTCCCCTTGCACTACATGTGTGCACAGCGGGTAATGAGGAAAGCTACTCTTCCACATGCTTCCAGCAGTCTGCTAAAAAAAAGACTCACCTTTCTGTGTGTGGAGAGGAAGAAACACTTCCTTGCACACTGAGCATATGAATATGATGATAATAAAGATGTTTGTTCTCACACGAACCTCCTAGACAAGAAGGCCGCTGCATCCTGACAACACCCAGAAGCCATTCAATAAATGATTATCAAAGAAATGAATGAATGAATGAATGAATGGGAGGGAAGGGTAATCTACGAACACTTTGCACTTGTCCACGTCAGACAAGGCTCACCCTCTTAGAATCCTTGTAGCAGAGCCCTGCACTGTGTACTCAGGCCCAGGTACCAAGGGCAGGGGAGACAGAGTAAATCTGACCATGCACCTGCCCGCCCTAGGTAAGACAGATGGGGACACACAGAGACAGAGAGAGATGGAAATACAGAGACAGATATTATGGTAATATAAAGATATAGGCTGTTCACATCTCCCTACTGGATGGTATAAGATGAGAAATAAGAAGGGACCCCTGCCCTTCACCCCCATCCAATTCAAAAAGAACCTGCATCGAGCATCTTAAGGAAGTTCAGTCTTGCCTGCAGGTCCTGGGAGATAAGGGACCTCTTATGAACGCAGACTCCCACACATCCAGTAGGTATGAAGCTTCTCTGTGATTCTGCACATCTCTCCATCCTCAGAGGATGAAATTCATTCTCCTAAAGGTGCCCACCGGAGGGCCTGTCTGGTGATTCTGTCTGTCTTGTTCATTACTGTACCTCAACACAGTGCCTGACACGTGGTGGAAACTCTGCACACATTCAAGAAGGCAAGAAGGGAGACATAAGGGCACTCTGTTCTGCCCTTTGTATAAGGGCACTCTGTTCTGCCCATTGTAGGCGAGGCTCCCTCTCTCTGAAGCCTTGATCGGAGACAGTACTTGAGATAGGACTCACCTCTGGGCTGAGAAGGAGGGAGGGAAGGAGGGAGCGGGTGAGAAGGCTCTGGTCCCTGCCCACAGCCCTGTGTATGGAAGGCAGGAAGGGAATGAAGAGAGAGTTCACTCTCCGGCACTCTGTGCACCTGAGCACACAGACGTTATTTAATAAGGACATTGCTTCTAGAACACAGATAAGCCCAGCAGACAGAGAGCCGCAAATCCCTAACTCTTCTGTTTTCCTGCGCTTCCCAAATACCCACCAGTCACCCAAAAAGTCTTACTGGGAAGGAAGAGGGGACGGAAAGAGGGAAGGTAAGAAGGAGGGAGTGAGGAAGGAAAGAGGGAGGGAGGAAAGAGGGAGGGAGAGAGAGGTGGGAGGGAGAAGGAAGGGAGGGGGGAAGGGATGTAGAGGCTCTGTCCTTCTTGGTGCAGTTCAGCCCACCTTCTCTGAATCCTTGCCCAGGTGCATTGCATCAAGACAGCACTAGCACCTAGAGAGCAAGGATTAGAGAGGGCTAGCAGGGCAGAAGGCTCACGCACCCACAACGCTCAATGCTGAGAAGGTTCTCTGTTACCTAGCTCTGCATGAGAGCAGGAAGAAGTCTGCACATGTGTGCATCTGGAGGGGATTTCATAAGAAGCCCCATCCTGCGACCCACTCAAACCCAACACAATTAGGTGGCATGGAAGTCCTTTGTCCTACAAGCATCCTTTGAGACAAGGACCAAGTTCATCTTGCATACTACATACACCCAGTGCCCGACCCAGTGACAGCACATTTGCTCAATAAATACTTGGGGAAGGGACAGGACAGAGGAAAGGAAGGGAGATATGATTCACAGGTGCTTTGTCCTTCTCCCTGCAGAAAAGGGCCCTGCCTAGAGTCCTGGAGTAGGCACACCACATCATGCTAGGACACACATCTGGGTGGGAAGGACAGGAAAGGGGGAGCAGAGCAGGAGACTCAGGACGTACACACCACCTGTACATCTGTGGGAGGGGATAAACAGAAGCCTGGTTCCCCACAACCTGAGCCCACAGAGTCACAGGCATTGTCATGAGAAAGCTGACGGTCCCAGGGCCACTAGACAGCGAGGCTGGTATCTCCGACTGGTTAGTTCACCATGGCGCCCTCAAACAGCAGGAGCTCGGTGAATATGTTAAGTGGATGGACAAGGAAATGCACACACAAATAAGTGACTGGAAGAACAGCCAAGCACAGGAAGGGAAGTTCTGTACAGGCTCTGTCCTACACGGAGACCAGGCTCACAGCCTTGCCTTCTTGCACAAGCCGGCTGTATGAAGCTAGCACTCACACCTAGGTTGCCAGGGAAGGGGAGAGGAAGCCAAAATCACAGTCCCAGCACCTGCACACAAGACGTCCTTTTGAGTGTGTGTGTACAAGGAAGTCAGCACTTCTGCAGACAAGGGTAAATAATAACCAAGCCTCTCTCCTGCCTTTTGGTTTGGTGTGGAAATGTGTCTCTATTTAGGTGTGTACATGTGGATGTCTGTGTGTCCAGGGGAACACGGGTACACACAGGAGAATGAGAGTGAGCGCTTGTTTTCCAGGCTTGGGGCAGTTCATTCCCCATACACCTCCAGGAGACAGGAAGTCCTGTAACGAGAAAAGCTGTCTCACTCTCAGCACAATGCTCCCAGCCCAGGGCATGGCACAAAGAAAGTGATCAATGAATATGTGCTGAGTGGATTGTTCAGCAGAACGTGCTCGAGGACAGGGCTCGCTCTCCTGTAATCCATGCATATAGGAGGTGCTTTGAGAATTCACAACTCCGATATGCAATGGGTATGGGAGAAGGAGCAGTTCGTTCTTCCGCACGTCACGTGTGTGTGCGTGTATGTGCAGTGTTCTGTGCATACCCTGCAAAGTAACGATAAGGCTCTTCCTTGATAGAGTCTTGTGAGTTCTCTTAACTTCCTCTGCTCACCAAGTGTGTGGTTCTGGAGGAGGTGGGGAGTCCTGAGCAGATGGGCCACCTCCGCCCCCCGCCACAGCTCACGGTGGGTGGGGGGATGCAGCACTGGGCACGTGCATGAGAAATGGGGGAGTGCATCCCCTTCCACCCTCTATGGGGCCAAGTCCCTTGGAGGCTTAGCCCTCGCCCAACTTGCTTGTCACCGCATCCCCAGCATTTACGCTCAATCAGTGACTCTCAAACTTGAGCAGACATCAGAATCAGGAGGAAGGCTTGTTAGAATACAGAGGGCTGTGGTTCATAACTTAGTAGGTCAGGGGCAGGGCCCCCAAATTTGCATTTTTAACAGCTGCCCAGGTGATATGGAGGCCACTGGTGCAGTGACCACACTTTGAGAGCCACCAATCTAAATGGACAGTAAAGGAATGAAAGAACCGGAGGGGTGATGCACAGACTTACCACTGTTTTAAACATGGATGAGATTCCGTCTCTGTGAATTTTCGTACAAGGGCAATGGACCAGGACAGTATTTGTCCCCGAGTACCAAGAATGAGAGAAGGGCGTGAAAAGAAGGCTCAGGTCTCTTCAGACTGGTGGTGTATCAGCGTGTGTGTGTATGTGTGTGTGTACAAGAAACCACTCTCCTGCTCACAGGTGATTTTCCTATGATTATACAAAGGTGACGTACCCTTTCTGCACATGCATGCGTGAGATAAGCCATAAGTAAAGGCAACTTTCATCCCAGCTCTGGCTGGAGACAGAGCCCGTAGAAAGCTCACTGCCTCGCACAGTGGACACAGGTTAGAGGACGCTGTTAATGACAGTCGGTGTCCTGCACACTCATGGATGAAGCTCCAGGTGTGGATGACACACCTTCTGTGTTTCTATCCTGCGTGCTCTGTGTGCGTGCACGTGTGGGTACAGGGAGGGCTCACCTTTCTGCCTACAGTGTGTTCGCGTGTGAGCACACAGAGAGGGAAAGACAAGGCTCCCTCCCGCACACAGCAGCATGAACGGGAACAACAGTGACTCCCTATCGATGGGAGGGTTAGGAAAGCTGATGGTAGCGGGGCAAACAGCACAACAGGCTCCATCTCCTGCCCTTGCTGCAAGTGGGAGTCTCAGCCCACAGGTCCACGTTGCTGAGCGTGTCTGGGAGGTGGGGGGGGGCAGGTTGAGAAATTCACTCTGGCATAACCTGCACGTCTTTGTGTTTGCAGAACGGGCACAAGGAACAGAGACAATAGAGATCTCCTTCATTCCTCTGAATGGTGGCCTCTTAGTCCACAGCATCCAAATGTCATAGTGTGTTTATTACCCCACCAGAATGGAAGGGTAGCAACCGTGTCCATTTTGATCTCTGCTACATTCTCTGTGATGACACAGTCCCTTGGCATCTAGTAGACCCTCAAGTATCCGGGGAAGGAAGGAAAAGGGGGAGGGAGAGTCGCCACACAGCAGCTCTGTCCTTCTAAATGTAGACAATGCTCCTTCCCTTGGAGTCCTAAATGGGGTCAGTGATTCAAGACAGCACCGGCTCCCAGACTGAATGAGGGAGGTGATGCACCTGGCCAGGCCCCCTTTGTGCCATGTGTCTGTGCATGTGCACCCAGCTGGGCCCTTCTGCACAGAGTGCATTTCTGTGGGACTGTACTGAGGTTGAGAAGATTTTCCTACACACAGCTGTCTGTGCCCAGGATGGGGAGTGACCATGTCAAGCCCCATTGTGCAGGCTGCCCATGTGGGTATGATGAATGAAAAGGAGTCCGTTCTCCACCCTGCAGAGAGGGGCCAGATGTGGCTCCTTCCCCTGTGGGCCAGCTGTCCAGCACAGCAGGAGGCAGTTGGAGAAAGGAAGGAAGGAGGTGGTAGAGGGGCTCCGTCCGAGGTGAAGATGGTGCTCCCGCTCTCAGAATCCTTGCCCAGGTGCATTGCATTCAGAAAGCACTCTCACCCAGGTAGCAAGGATTAGAGAGGGGGAGCCAGAAGAGAAGTTTCCAGCCCCTGCATACCTGCCATGTGTGTTCCACAGTAAGGCTCACTGTTCTCGCCCAGTGCATTTCCGCAGGACTGAAATAAACTTAAGAGATGGCTGTACACCAGAAATCAACACAATGTAACTGACTATACTTCAATTAAAAATAAATTTTAAAAATAAACTTTTTAAACAAGAGACAGTTCTATACATATCAGTGTGAGAACAGTAAGATGTGCCGCGCTTGTTTGTAAGTTGGGAGTAGGGTGGGTAGATAAGTCCCCTATGTGGCCCACTCACCCTCACACATGCACGGATGATGGGTGATGACAAAGTCCTGCTCCCCTCCCTGGACTGTTAAGACCCGGGAAGGGCAGGGGCCAAGTCTGTCTGGTCCATCTTCTGGGTCCCATGCCCAGCACAGTGACTAATAAATATTATTTGTGGAAGTAAAGGATGAGTGAAGGCCAGACGGCAGGCAGCTGAGAGGTGATGTCCAGACCCTCTGTCCTGCTCCATGTAGAGCAGGCTCACTGTTGAGAATCTCTGCTCTGGTACACTGCACTCAGAAAATGCTCTCCCCCGGGGACAAAGGAGAGGAGGGGAACAGAGCAGAAAGCACCAGCACCTGCAGCCTGTATGTGTCCAGATGTAACTATTTAACTCTCAGGGTCCCATCCCCACAATGCATCACTACATGCATTTAATAAGATCGACCCCTCTGCCAAGTATGCGTAAGTTCTCATCTTCATGCACAAGGTCACACGGCCATTCTCTCTCAGCTGAACCCTCTGAATATGGACTGTGAGCAGCCTCTTTTTCAGACGGTTTGTGAGAGTCTGCAGGTGTCCAGGGGTTAACAGGAAGGCTGGGATGTTTTGTGGGGAGGCGGGGGGTGGTGCACATATGTGCACGCACACGCTGGAGAATGGGACTACTCTATCCCCTTCCATTCCTCTGCTGAACTCTAAGCTCAGGGAGGGCAACAATGGCGAGTGTGAATCTCCTCACCCGCTGTATGTTTCCCCATTACAGGATCTGAACAGAGGAAGCTGGAACAAAGAGCAAGCTCATGCCCTGACATGGGTGTAAGCCTGTCCACGGGGAATGGTGCCCATTCTCCCACACGTGTCCTCCAGAGAGCCCGGGGACCAGGACTCCATCTTATTCACCAGTGAATCTCTACCACCCAGTGCACTGTGCCTCATAGCAAACTCAAGTATTTGAAAGAAGGAGGGACGGTGGAAGAGGTGATGGACAGGTACTCGGTCCTTCTACATGCAGACAAGGCTCAGCCTCTTTGAATCCTTGAATAGGTGTGTTGCATCAGAACAGCACTCACACCTAGGTTCCAAGGATTCGAGAGGGGGAGCAGGCAAGAAGGCTCAGGCACCTGCCATGTGTGTGTGGCGGGGGGCTATGACAGAGTCTGGGTCTCATGTATATACAGTGTCATTTATGAGTGATTGTACAGTGAGGCAGAAAATGTTTCATGTGAGATCAGAGAAGATTCAGTCTTTTGTGTATTTGTAGGTGACACCAGCAAAGAGAAGTCCACCCTGTGGCCCACCCACTCTCGGGGCAGGTGGGTATCATGTCTGATGAGGAATTCTGTTCTCCTTCAACTGGAAGCCACGTGACGGTAGTGCCTGGCTTATGATTGCAGGCTCATCGCTTAGCTTAACACCAAGTATAGAAGAGGTGATCAATAAATGTTGGTGGAATGGCTGGGAAGAGGCTGGAAGGGTGCTCTGTCCCATATGCAGATGAAGCATAAGGCTCTCACTCTCAGAATCCTTGCCCAGGTGCATTGCATTCAGACAGCACTCTCACCCAGGTAGCAAGGATTAGAGAGGGGAGCCCGCACAGAAGGCCCAGCGTGGGCTTCACAAGAGGGCTCACTCTTCCCCACAGAAGGTGCTTCCTTATGATGATACAGAGGAGGGAGAAGGTTCTTGAGCTTCATGTTAAAGATGTCTAGTTGAGGGTGGGGGGAGAGTATAGCTCAGTGGTAGAGCACGTGCTTAGCAGGCACGAGGTCCTGGGTTCAATCCTCAGTATCGCCATTACAAATAAGAAAATAATGCTGTACACCAGAAATTGACACATTGTAAGTGACGATACTTCAATAAAAAAGAATATGAAAATGAATATATATTTATATGCATGACTGGGACATTATGCTGTACACTAGAAAGTGACACATTATAACTGACTATATACTTCAATAAAATAAATAATTAAACCTAACTACCCCTCAAAATAAAGAAATAAAATAAAATAAATAAAACCAAAAAAAAATCTAGTTGAACACCTACTTTGTCCTCTCAGATAACAACAACACAGCAACAAAAAAGTATAAATGTACAAGGACAAAGACACTGGGAGGAGAGAAGAGTGTGCGAGGAAAAGAGAGAATCAAGATATATATCACCAAGGCTCTTTATCCCCTAAATCCTCCATGTGAACATGTGACCATATATAGTTAAGCGTGGATGTTCTCAAATGTCAACATGCATCAGAATCACCTGGAGAGCTTGGTATTAGACAGGTTACAGAGAGTTCTGATTCCAGAGGCCATGAATTTGCATTTTTAACAGGTTCCCAATGCTCCTGCCACTGGTCTGAGACTACAGTGATGTGGTGGGAAAACCCTGGACTCCGGCATCCACATAACCCTGGTTCAAATCCAAGTTCCACCACAAATTAGCTTAGAGGATCAACACTTCTGAAAAACGGGGACAATGAAGCCTACCTCCTACTGGTGCCAAGAAAATGAAATAGGATGACAAATCAACACAAAGTGGAGCACAGCACCTGGCCCACGGCTATCAGGACCTGTACCTCCTACCCTTCGCACGTACATGTGTACTTGAATGAGTGTGCATTTCTAAGGGCGGGGGTCACACTCCTGCACGCAAGGGACACTTGAGAGGGAAGAGGTCTGAATATCCGTGAGACTGAGTACCTGCCTGGGGGGAATTAAGAGATTCATTCTCTTGAATTCCTCGTGTCTACGTGAGTTGAGGAGTCTGAGTCTCCCTCCATCTCCCTTATCAACAAAGTTCACACCCCATCGTATATAAAGAATATGAAGGAAAACATCAGAAGTTTCCCCCTTCTCTACTCTGAGTGTGTGTATGTGTGAAGGGGAGGGGGGACAGGGGAAACCATGGCAACAAGATGTACCCTCATGCAAAGGTGGCATATGGGAATGGGTTTCTTTAATATTTATTTATTTTTGGTTCTTGAGGGGGGGTAATCAGGTTTACTTATTTTCATGGGGTGCCGGGCATTGAACCCAGGACCTTGTGCATGCTAAGCATGCACTCCACTACTGAGCTATACCCTCCCCTCTACCCTGCTGCCCGCAGAATGGGGTTTAGAGAGCTCACTTTTCAACTGCAAGAGCACTGGAGTCCAAGGGCCTGTGGCTTCGTACTGGGGATGCATCAAGCATGAAGTTCTGCACTCTGCATGCCAACCCCACAAGAGAATGACGTAGCTCAGGCCTGCCCTCCTGAAAACCCTGCATGTTGGAGGGAGTTTTCGAAAGCTCACCCTCCCCCAGGCCAGGGATGTGAGAAGCAGCGGGTGAGATGGGTCACTCTCCCGAATGTTCCCCGTGCGTGTATGTACCAGAGGTGAATGAGTCAGAGAGTGAACTCTGAGTGAGGGTCTGTGTGTGCATGGAGGGGGAGGAGAAAGAGAGAGAGAGAGAACAATACAAGTGAATGACTAGAACGGGGCATTTGCGCCTGCGAGTAGGAAACAGAAAGCTCCACCATCTTCCATCTCTGAACACCCACCTGCCTGTCTCTGCTGCACACTTGGCCACGTGTGGGCCTCCCGTGCACGCTCACCCTCCTGTCTACCTTGCCTGTGTGTATGAGCATCTTGCGTCTGTGTATCTGTGCATGTGAGAGGGAGCATTAACAAGAGAGTGCAACTTCATTCAATTACCTCTCAAGGGAAGAACTGTGAGACAGCTCACTGCTCTTCCTGAGAGATGTGAGAGAGCAGGGTCAGGTCAGGAAGCTCCATCCCCGCTCACCTCGTCAGTGGGACTGTATGCATGCAGGTCCACACCTGGACATGGATGCCTGCCCATCCTGGGGGGTGGGGCAGGGTGCTTGGCGACTGGAGACTACAGAGTATAAACTCATTTGCTGGCATGTGTGCACACCTGCACAAGGGGTACAAATGAGGTTCATCCTCTATGTGACCACGAGCCAGTATACGCAGGAGAATAGGAGTGTCCCATTCCCTGCTGGCTCCCTACAGACAGTGGACCGTCTGGCACACAGTAGGAAGCAAATAAATAATGGCAGGAAGGAAGGAGAGGGAGATGATGTACAGGCACGCTGCACTTCCATCTGCAGATTAGGCTCAGCCTGCTCTAAATCCCTGCACAGGTGCACTGCATGCAGAAAGCACTAGCAGCTAGGTACCAAGGATTAGAGACCAGGAGCAAAGGAGAGGGCTCCCAAAGGTGATGTGGGAAGAAAGACAGAAAAAGCATCACTTTTCCAGCCCGCTGAACACATGGAGACAGGCTTAATGGGAGTGAGAAGTTTTATTCTCAGGCACAAGCTCACATGACAGTAATCCCAGGGCCCCTGATGCTTTGCTTGGATTCCCAAATTCATGAGATGTTCAAAAAGATCTGTGCAAGGAATGAGGAGAGGTGATGGACAGACTCTCTGTTCTTCTCTGTGCAGAAGACACTCACACTCTGAGTCCTTGCCCAGGTATACTGCACTGGAACAGCACCTGCATCTGGGTATTAAGATTAGAGAAGAGGGGACAGAGCAGAAAACTTAGGGACCCACATAAGCAGTGTCAGCATAGGTGCCCAACTCATACGAAAAAAGAGGAAAGAGAACATTCAGTCTTTAACCTCTCTTTCTCTCATACCTGGCATCCACTATATTGGTAAATCCAATTGGTCCTAACTTTAAAATAGATCCATATCTAACCAGTTTTCACTGCCTTCACCACTACCATCACTACCACCATGTCTCCATCAATCTCTCATCCGAATTATTTCAGTGGCCTCCTAATTGTTCCCTGTTTCTGCACTTGCTTCCTTTTATTGTCTATTCACCACACAACAGTCAGAATGATACTTTTGAAACAAAAGTGTGTAAAACCCTGGTGATCTGACTTTGAATTGGAAGTGTAAGAATGAACTCATGTTTGATCTAGAAACAAGACAAAGCAATAACAGCAAAATACTTTTTTTTTTTGTTCTGGCCATTGAAGAAGCCTGAAAACAGTAACCAATCCAGAGGCAACGAGTACCCCTAGGGTCTAGAATGTGGTCTCTAAATACCATGCCTAATAAAAGGAACCAAGGCTTAATGACAACATGGCAGATTCCAGCTCTCGGGAAGGAGATGTCCCAAGATAAGCCTGGAACAATTTTTCAACCCAGAAAGCAGAGAAGCTATTGAATAACTACTGGGGCCATGTAAAAAGAATTCAGGAACCAATGTGAAGAAGCTCTCCTGGCTAAAGATGGGATATTTGAGCTTTACTGAGGACAAGAACTGCAATTGAAAGATCAAATATATTTAAATCCATGAGCTTATCATATTAATTTTTAAAATCATCTTTGGAGTAAGTTAGTAAGCCAACTCATTATTTTGAGTAATGATAAATAAAGAGAATCAAGCATTTATCCTGCCTTTCCAATAAAAACTGTACCATTGGGCAATCAGACAGTAGTTCAAGGTAAGTTTTCCTTTATAGCAGTATTCCAAATGAAGAGAGAATAATGGAATTAGAATATCATCATTTTGCAAATCTAATGAAATAAAGGCTCTAGGAATTGAGCATCAGTGGCAACTAACATCACAGCAGGAGAGACAACCAGTCATTATGTGCCTCTTGATGGAAGTACTTCTGTCCCCTTCCCCAAAATTAAGCCCGAATCTGATCAGGCTTCTAGATACAACTATCAATTTAGAGGAAATACAGACAAGGAAAGGAACATGTAAACTACACCACGGGGATGCAATCAGAAAAATCCAGCCTGTGGGAAACTGCAGGACAAATGGCATGCTTTCTTTCAACAAATAAATTACAAGCAAAGAAAACATATCAATGGAGGGGGAATGTACAATTTAGAGACTTCAGATACCTATCAACCAAATGCAATAAGTGGACTTCATTTGGATCTTAATTTATGGTATTCTTGAGACAACCAGAAAGTTGAACAATGAATATTTGATCATATTAAGAAATTACTATGATTAAGTATGATAATGGTGTTATGGTTATGATTTGCTTAAAGAGTCCTTATCTTCTAGAGATACGTCCTAATAATCAGTTTTCCATTTCCTTCATCATATCTTACTACTTCCCACCTCTCTGCTCCTGCCACAGTGGCCTCTTTGCTGTTCCTAAAACACAGTAGGACTTTCTTGATTGCCCTACCTGATCCCTAAACTTCTCACCACCATCACCACTGCCACTGCTCCATCCACTCTTCATCCCCTTTTCCTGCTTTACGATTCTCCAGGGCACTTGTCACCAACTGACACACTATGTACTTACTTTGTTCACCACCTGTCTACCCCCCACCATGCCTCAGGGCAGGAATTCTTGTCTTCTGATGACTGATGTATCCCTGGTGCATAGGAGACTGCCCAACACAGAGTAGATGCTCAATAAATATTTGTTGAATGAATGAATGGCGCACTGAGTAAGTCAGTGGCAAATCCTGCATCTGAGAAGAGAAGAGAGAAAGCTCACACTCTGATTCACGTCTATGTGAACATCTAAGAAAAAGGACCTTCATGTGCCTTCTTGTGCAAATAAGTGCACATTTAGGAAGGCATGGGATAGTGAGGGAATCCCACTTCCTGCGCCCTGTGTGTGTGCATATATGTACACTTCCGTATGTATTAAGGAGCATTTACTTCTTTTTTGTTTGTTTGTTTGTTTAGGGGGGGGGAGGTAATTAGGTTTATTTATTTGTACAGGAGGTACTGGGGATTGAACTCAGGACCTCGTGCATGCTAAGCATATGCTCAACCACTGAGCTACACCCTCCCCCCTGGAGCATTTACTTCTTTATTTCCCTTGCACACTGGATTTGTGGGAATTAGCTAGAAGGCTCCCTTACCATCACACCCTAGGTATAGGAATCCTAAGAAGGCTCTCCCCCGTCCCCCTGCTAGGTGCTGACAAGGAAGGAACAGGTCAAAAGACTCACCCTCCTTCTAAGTTGTCTTCATTGCTGAGTGTGAGGACCTACACTTTGTACAAGATAAAGCTGTGAATGAAAAATACTGCCTGCCATATCAGTAAACAAAGGATGCTGCGACCATCAAGTCATCAGGCACTACTGCTGCCCCCCAACAGTGAACAGGAGGGAATTCAGGATGGTGACAAGCAGGCAGCCCAGCCTCTGCTGTCACCCCCCAATGGTGCCCCCTGAGGGAACTCATGATGGGAAAGAACAGGATACTGGCCTTAGATAGCTAAGGAATGATTTCAGTGAGTTCAGACTTTTGCATCTTCCTGTACACAAAAGAGTGCTACATTCCTTGAGATGTCTGGTTTTCTTTAATTAACAGTCATCTTTTGATGTTCCAACTACCCAGTCTTTATTGCAAAAATTTCTACATATCCTGGCTCCTCCCCTGTCTCTTCAGAGCAGTCTCTCAGAGCAATCTGAGAGGCCACATCCTGGGCTTAAGTCCTTAGAAATGTCTGCCAAATAAAACGATAACTCTCAACTTTTAGGTTGAGCATTTCTTTTCAGTTGACAAAGGTCAGAGAAAATTCTCCCTCCTGCCAGATCTATGAATGACTGAGATGGGAGAAAGGACACTGGGCAGAGGGTCATTCTCCTTCCCACTGGTGTGTGTCTGTCTTTTTGGAAGATGTGTGTACGTGTATGCGCACATGCACAAGAGAGCAAGGAAAGCTGAGGCTCACCATCCTGCAAACCCTGCATGTGGGAGGGGTTTCCAGAAGCTCACCCTCCACCATGCAAGGGATGTGAGAGAGGGAGCAGGGAAAGGCACACTCTCTTGGCACAAGGTGTGCGTACACGCTAGAAAGCAAGGTGCACCAGCGTGGGGGAGTCCTGGCGGGTGAGCCAGGAGGGGCACACAGGGAATGGGACAGTCATCCAGAGAGGGGTTTGGTGTTGCACACACAGGGCTTATGAGTAAGGGGGCTACATCAAGACCTCAATCGCCTGCAGTGTGTATGTGTTTGCACTCGTGCTTGTGCACAGGAGAGAAAGGGGAAGGCTGGCCCTCCTGCAAGCCTTGGGTGTGGGAGGGTAATTAAGATGCCAACGGTCCTACACTCAAGGCATGTAAGAAGGAAAGCAAGTCGGGAGGTTCGCTCTCCTGTACACTGTGTGTATGTGTGCATGTGTCCCAGACACTTTGGACAGGTATGTATGTGTGCCCCATACATACAGTGTGTCTCCCACTTTAATGAGAAAGTGTGTCTGTGTGTCCATTCACATCATGTACCTTTCAGAATGTTCACTACCTATTTTTTCTCTATTTTCCTTCCTTCTTTCTTCTTCTTCCAATACCATTATGGCATTTATTATTTAGAGGGCATTGTTCCAAGTGCTTTTCATATATTAACTCATTAAATTCCCATAAAATGTCTACAAGTAATCATCATTATCCCTATTTTATAGATCAAACAACGCTGGACCGTGCAGAGAGGACACATGGTAAGAAAGCTCAGAATCTTACAACCTGGTGTTTAGAAAGAGGGCAAAGAAGGCTCAATAGCCTGACAATTGTATGCATCTCAGAGAGCGAAAGAGGAGGGCTCCTTAGGCCATGCGAGGGATATGTGAGCACCTCACTCCCCTCATGCTGCATGACGGGAAGGACTCGTGGCTGTGAGAATGAGGTGGAGGGGGTATGGATTCCACGTGAACTAGATCTAATAGGGAGGCCTGCATGTGGTAGGTGTGAAAGGCCACAACCCTACACATGAGCCATGAAAAATGATAGGGTCTGGGTGTGGGAAGAAGAGCGTCAGAGGGAGAGATGAGGCGATCATCTTGCTAAGAAGGTTCACTTTGGTGCTAGGTCACAGGTGGGAGATTTAAAAGGTACAACTTTCTGCAGCAAAGGATGTGAGCCGGAAAGAGAACAGAAGAAAAGCCTCACTCACTCACACCCTCCACCAGGGAAAAGATGCAAGCAAAGGAGGTGAGATAATGTACTCTCCTGAATATCTGATGTATGTGTGTGTGTGTGGTGTGTGTGCACGTGCCCCAGGCAAGACGCAGGAAGAATGTGGAGTGCGTGAGCCAGGGATGGGCAGGTAGACAAGCAAGGCCAAGCCCTGGACCAATAAGGTGGCTCATTTTCCTCCATGCTCTGCACTACGCATGTGTGATGGTGGCTGGAAGGCAGTGGAGGGGCTGCAATAAGCCTCCTTTTTGCTCAAACTGCGTATAGGGGAGGGGTTAAAGGAAAGCTTAGTGTGAGAAAAGGGAACAGTGAAAGGAAAGAGAGCCAGACAATATGGGAGAGGGAGCAGGGAGAGGGAGGAGAAGCAGAAAGAGGAGGAGAAAGCAAGGGAGAACAGTCCGGTCTGGAAACATACATATGGAAGCCATCCACATAGGATGGCGTGAAAAGCCACAAGGCAAGATGAGAACAGCTGAGGACTAACGAGAAGTAGAAAGAAGTCATCCAAAGACTAAGCTCTCTTCTCTCTCTCTCTCTCTCTCTCTCTCTCTCTCTCTCTCTCTCTCTCTCTCTCTCTCTCTCTCTCCCTCTCTCTCTTTCTCTCTCTCTCTCTCTGTTTACAATTCAGGGAGACGAGGAGGAGCCATCAAAAGAGACTTAGAAAGAGAGGCTGGTGAGGTGAGAGAAAGCGTGGAGTCCTATAAACCAGAGGGAATGAGCAACTGTGTGTGGCTCTGCTAAGGAAGATGATGAAATTACCCAATGACCCAGTGGATGTGAAGGGCATCGGGGACCTAGAGAGGAGTAATTTTAATGGTGTGATGAAGATTGGAGCCTTAATTGGAGGGCATTCAAGAGAGAATAGGATATATATAAAAGAGATAATCAACAAGATCCTACTGTATAGCACAGGAAACGATATTCAATACCTTGTAATAATGTATAATGAAAAAGAATCTGAATACATACATATATATACATATATATTATATGTATATATGTGTGTGTATATATATATATATAACTGAATCACCACGCAAACACCAGAAACTAACACAACATTGTAAATCAACTATCCTTCCGTTTAAAAAAAGAGAGGATGGGAGAAGCTTAAGTGGGGTCAGCTCCTTCAAGAAGTTTTTCTGTAAAATGGAATAGAAAAATAGGGAGAAACTGGAGGAGCTTTTTGGGTCAAGGAAGGAGGTAGTTCTTTTTAATTGTTTAATTTTTCAACTTCATTTTTTTTTCATTTTTTAATATATACATTGTGGAAATTGAGACAGGAAAAGTCACTTGTTCCAGATCACGAAGCCAGCAAAGGATCGCACCAGGATTCCATCACAGGTAGACTGCAGAAATAGCATGCCCAGCCGCCAAACCCCAAGCTGCGTGTGTCTATGAAAGTAAGAGAATCAAAGGTGATAAGAACTCACTTTCTGCACATCCTGGGCACGTCTATGGGAGAGGGAGGGGGAAATAGAAGAGAGAAAGATTAAGGATGTATAACAAGAAGGCTCAAGCTGCTGTCATAGATGTGGTGGTGGGGGGGCTCGCGATACAGAGAGAGGAGTAACAGGGAGACTGACACTGTGGCACAAGCAATGCGTGCATTGGGAGGCTGTAATAACAAGGTTAATTTTAGGTCAGTTACAGCCACACATAGGATGGGAACTGGGCAGCACCAGAAAGCTCACAGTCCTGCAATGCTGGATGAACTGGGACAGCTCAGGTGTCTCTCTTACACGCACACCATGCAAGCATGCAAATGAAAGAAAGAGGAGTGCAGAAGAAGAGAGAGAGGCAAGTGGAACGAGAGTGGGAAAAACATACGCCAACAGACAGGACACACAAGAGAGAGAATGCATTGTCAGCAGGCTCACTCTCCATGTGTGCACGTGGGAAAGCATGCTTTAAAAAAAAAAAAAAGCAAGTTCCATAGTCCTGCATGCTCAAGGTGGAAAAGATGGGACAATTCAAGACATTTGTACTCTTGCCTAGACAGTGGGGGGACTGAGGGGGAGGCAGAGGCAGAGATGGAACAGTATAAGAAGAATCCCAACAGATGAAAACTTAGAAGTTCGCTGCCATCCTGGAAGGATAAACTCCAGTTTCTGATCTTTTTGTTTCCCCGCTAAGTTAAGAAAGGTGGATATTTTTCATTCCTCCACACGCTCCACCATATAAGGCAAATACTAAGAGTCAGAAAGATTCTTCTCCATCACTGTGTGTGTGTGTTTGTGCACACATCTGAATATATACATGCCTGTGAGGCTGAGCCAAAGCCCATTTGTTTATTTTTGCTTTTATTTCTATTGCCCAGGGAGACTGCCCTGGAGAACATTGCTACGATTTATGGCAGAGAATGTTTTGCCTATGTTTTCTTCTAGGAGATTTATGGTATCCTGTTTTGTTTAAGTCTTTAAGCCTTTTGAGCTTATTTTTGTGTATGGTGTGAGGGAGTGTTCTAACTTCACTAATTTCCATGCTGCTGTCCAGTTTTCCCAACACCACTTGCTGAAAAGACTGTCTTTTCTCCTTTGTATATTCTTGCCTTCTTTCTCTGTATTTTTTAAAAGTCTACTGCCGTCCTACAAAGCATGCTTGTGGGAAGGGAACTGAGAAGGCGTGCTGGGTGGAAGAGACAGGGCACAGCTCAGAAAGCATGTGCACCCATAAAGCTTGTGTGTGGGAGGGGACCTAAGACAGCTCACATCCAGCATGTGTGGCAGGAGGGACCAAACAGGTCAGGAGGCTGCTGCTCCTCACAGACAGAGGACGTGCACTAACACAGGTACTGGGAGGCGGGGGTAATCAGGCACCTCCTTCTCTCACAGCCAGTGTGCATCATCTCTGTGTTTGTTGGGGTGGGGAAGGTGTCACTGTAATAAAGAAAGGCATGAAGAAATCTCCATCCTGCATGAGGGGTGAAGTCTCACTCTCCTGTAAACTCTGCAGGTGAGGGTGGGATTTGGAAAGTTCGCTCTCCTCCCTCCAAGGCATATAAAAGGGTGATGGGGTCAGAAGGCTCTTTTCTCAGGCTCTCTGTGTGAGGAGACCCGGAAAGGCTCAATTGCCTGCAAACCTTCAGTGTGGGAAGGGGACTGATTCCTACTCTGAAACATCAAAGGTCCGTGGGGGAGCGAGCAGATCAGAGAGTGTGTGTGCTTATAGGTCAGGAGGTGAGAAGCTTTGCTTCCCTGTACCTTTTTGGAGGGGCTGCTCATGAGAAGGTTCCCGTGGGAACATGGTCTATGCAGGGATATGCGGGTGCCCGGCGGTGGCAGGCAGTGGGAGGGTAAGTGAGAAAGGCGATCCCAAGCACCCACCGCCTCCCTTGTCTGGAGCCAGGAAGGAGCTGCTAAAGGAGGGGGGGCCCAGACTTCACTCTGTGCTCAACAACCTGGGGCTAAGGGAGAGAGAGAAAGAGAGAACTAAGGAGAGAGACCTGGGAGTGGAAACTTCCATAAAAATATTCACAATGCGGGGAGGGGATAGCTCAGTGGTGGAGCGTGTGCTTAGCATGCACGAGGTCTTGGGTTCAAGCCCCAATACCTCCAATAAATAAATAAATAAATAAATAAATAAATAAATAAATAAATAAATAAATAAATAAATAAATAAGGCTAATTACCTACCCACCAAAAAACAAAAACAAAAGCAAACAAACAGAAAGCACAAGCGGAGGATTAAAGAAGAGAAGAAAAGGAAAAAAATATTCAATGTGATCGTTTCAAAATAAAGGAGAAGGTGGCAAAATGGCCTGGAGACCAAGACGGCTGTATGTTTGGGTTCAGGAGGTGAGTGTAGAGGTACTGAGGTAAGGGGTAAATGATGTAGACTGTACGATAGGGATACGAGAGAGTAGGAGGTGACACAATGACCTTGTGCCTTTGACAGCTCTGCTGATGACACTGGTGATCAGCAGGATAAGCTAGATAATAAGCTCCTGAAAAATCATGTGATCAGGGCACATTTAATGGCATCCAGAGCGAAGAAAACCCTACAAGGGGGCCAAACATTCAGGGCTTGATAACGTATAATGTGAAAACTATCCTCAAGGAGCTTGAAGACTTTGTACCAAGTAAGGAAGCCCGATGCAAAACTCTCTAAGCTCCATCCCAGCTCTGAGACTTTGGGATGCCATGAGGACAGACTTAAGCAGGATAAAAGGAAGTGTTGAACTAGTCAGACCAGGCAGTAGGTATAAAACGCCGGAATTGAGAGAGGAGAGGCATTGCTGTAAACCAGACGGCTTGGAGTGGAGAGCGACCAACAGGGATGGGAAAGATGCTGACAGGTCAAGAGGAAGAGGAGGTGGAGGACGGGATTCCAGAAGGCGGAGGAGACTATGTAAAAGTGCTGCCTAAGAGGCCACAAATAAACCAGTTTAGCTGGAGTGGAGAGTTCTGCCAGGAAGATGAGCATGAATAAGGTCAAGGCCATGGTCCTTAAATGCTGCAAGATTAATCATGCCGTGAGCAACCACTCTGGAGAGTGAAATTCTGGTGGCTCACTGATGTTTCTCTTAATGCCTCCGCCTGAGTGCCTGTATGAGGTTTACTGCTGCAGAGACCAAAAGAGATTTTTTAACACCTTATTGTGATATAGTTCCTGTACAGTAAACTACACATTTCAGATGTACAATTTGATGAATTCTGATAGATGTATACACCAATGAAACCACCATCACAATCAAGATAGCTAACATTTCCATTACTTCCCAAGGGGAGCAAATTTCAAATTCCCAATTTATCCCTTCCCACCCCCTTTACCCCTGGTAACCATAAGTTTGTTTTCTATGTCTGTGAGTCTGTTTCTGTTTTGTGGATAAGTTCATTTGTGTCCTTTTTTTTTAGATGCCACATATAAGTGATATATGGTGTTTTTTTCTCTTTCTGATTTTCTTCACTTAGAATGACAATCTCCAGGTCCATCCATGTTGCTGCAAATGGCATTATTTTATTAAGAGATATTTAATTTTTAAAGTGATCTGATTTTTTAATTGAAGTACAGTCAATTACAATGTGTCAATCTCTGGTGTACAGCATAATGTCCCAGTCATGCATATACATACATACATTTGTTTTCATATTTTTTATTAAAGGTTATTACAAGATATTGAATATAGTTTTCTGTGCTATACAGAAGAAATTTGTTTGCTTTTTAATCTATTTTTATATATAGTAGCTAACATTTGCAAATCTCTAACTCCCAAATTTATCCCTTCCCACCCCCATTCCCTGGTAACCATAAGATTGTTTACTATGTCTGTGGGTCTATTTCTGTTTTGTAGATGAGTTCATTAGTGTCCCCTTTTTCCTTTGTTTTAGATTCCACATATAAGTGATATCAAAAATACCACATGGGTATTTTTCTTTCTTTTTCTGGCTTACTTTGCTTAGAATGATGATCTCTAGGTCCATCTATGTTGCTGCAAATGGCATTATTTTATTCCTTTTTATGGCTGAGTAGTATTTCATTGTATAAATATACTACAACTTCTTTATCCAATCATCTGTCGATGGACATTTAGGTTGCTTCCATGTTTTGGCTGTAAAATGAGCTGATTTAAAGGACGATAACAAGTCCAGGTAGACATGAAGATTGGGAAGGCAGCAGGGAAATGACTGAGATGCTGGTGAAACACAGCTGCAGGCAATGGGCAGTTAGTAGAGTTTTATAAGATGGGGAACAAAATGCTTCTTCGGGAAGTTTCGTCTTGCAGCAAGTGGAAATATGGATTGGCATACGGGGAATGGATTTAAAAGCTCAGTTCTTACAACTCTCAGTTGTGAGAGAGTTCAGGAGGGCCTGAACGAGGCACGGCAGAGGTGAGAACAGAAAGGAAGTAATGCCAGGCAGTAAGGAGGGCTTTGGTAGATTTCAAGGGCAGGAACTGGAACTCATTCTAGGTGGTGTTTTATGAAGATGAGTCTTGGGGGCAGTGTTCAGAGCAAGGCTTGGACGAGGGTGGTTGCTGAGCCAGTATAAATGAGATGGGCATGAGGGACAGTTTATACAGTCTATAGAACTTGAATGATTAACCTGGGGCATGATGACACCAGCAAATGGCAAGGATTCCAGCTCTAACACACAGATAATGGCTTTGGACTAAGCATAAGGTATTTGGGGTCTTGGCATCCTTCCCTGAAACGTTCATGTTGTACTGCAAAGCACTAAACAACAGAACACTGTTCCCTGCACAGATACCACTATAGCATTTAATATCCTTTCATGTCTCTGAATTCTGGGCAAGCTACCTATCTGTGCTGGTGTTCCCAAGGTGAAACGCTAATTTTCCCTTCCTTTCCCTGTAGCTCAAAAGCCAAGATATAACACATGATAAACCTGGCAGTTGAGTGGTTTTTATTTCATTGCTCAAGGGAAATTTAAACAAACCAAAAAAATGACAACTTGGAAGGACTTGACTCATGAGCTCAAGTCCCCTCTAAAAATAGACACAGTTACACCATTCATTTGGTACATAAACTTATTACGTCTTACAACTTGGAGGCCTGGCAGAATGAATAGACCCATTATCTCTTCATTTGTGCTTTTCTTAATAGCTGTCAGGCCTTTGCACTCTACATGTCTTCCAAGAACCCACTCTGAGAATGTCTCTCCTCTGCCTGGCTCCCACAGCACCTAGATACTGTCAGCCTTGCACTCCGGTTATTTGCACTGTGCCTTATCTCCCCCGGAGGGAAGAGACTGACCTTGACTTCCCTTGGAGGCCTCAGATAAAGGGTAGAAGCCCCATAAGTATCGGTGAAATGAATCTGTTTGCTTTTAGGCTAAATACAGCTGCTCCCATTCTGTTTGAAGTATTGCCATTACCAAGCCCTCAAATGTCTTCTCAGTGCCTCTTCAAATCACATTCTTTTCCCTGTTATTGTGCAAGAAGATATGGATAAAATGATTTACTAATTCAGGAAGATTTCGGGGTGTGTCGGGTTTGGGGACACACACACACACACACACTCCATCATTCAGTCACTGTTCTGCCTAACCACCCTCCCAAGGCGTGGTGACTACCAGCATGACAAATACCACCTACACCTCACTCTGTAATTCTGAAATGTAAACTTCCGAATAAGTTTTGACCTGAATTTAAGACCAGGAGATAAGATATGTAGAGTTAAAGGTTAATCCTTATCCTCTCAGTGGGCTAGAGAAAACAAAACAAAACCATGCTAACCCATCTGGGGAACGGGATTCTACTTCCAACCCTATCACTGACTTGATCTAAATCTTCAAGCAAGTGGCTGACAGCTCTGCATCTTAGCTGCTTCGTACTCATGGTGAGAGGACCAAACATTTGTTTTCAGGGGAAAACAGTCTCCTGAAACTTGGTAGAAAAATTCACCCAATCTTGTTTCACTTTTGTGTCTATATTTGAGGACAATATGCACAAGCCTGTGTCTTATGCTGTCCCTAGGGTTTATGCAGCAGAATGGAGTCATGGGTAAGATTCTTCTAGGAATATCTACCTTCTTGGAATGGAGTCCAAGATGGAATAGGGGTATATCAAATTCTGCACTATTATAGGTTGTGTTATAGTGAGATTCTAACTTTACATGGTCAAAAGACCTTAATATACACTAGAATCAAACACAGCTAAAGGGAATTTTTTTTAACTTCTTACTTTCCTCAGTTTTCTCTTTTAGCACTGACATAAGGTGATCCCCCAATTCTTGACATGCCCTCGCCTTTGTTTATATTATTCTATACTGTGGTGTGGTTCTCCTGCTACCTCTCTGATCTTTTTTCAATCTTTCCTGCCACTTCTTCCTTCTTCAAGATTCCTACTGTGTGTATCTCCCCTCCTCCTCCACCCCCGACAAGGATACATCTTTGCCTTTCTAATCATCTCTCTGAATTCTGTTTCAGGTTTCAGGCGTCATGATTTCCAAACAAATTCTAAGTATCTATTCCTGCTCTCCCATTCAGGCCACAGGACATTTCAAGCCATTTACCACAAAATAAAAAGGTTGATGCCTAAAAACCACACCTAAAGCTAAACTCATTACCTTTCCCCAAAGCAAATTTCCTTTCCCCAAAATTGCCTGCAATTGCTACTGCTATTTTCAGTTCACCAGTTTTGAACATTAATTACCTTTTGCTCTCTCCTCCTGTAATCCCTGTATTTAATTGGTTACCGAGTCCGAACTTTCTCGTTTGCAACGTTGCATATTTGTTCCTTTACTTTCTGTCCGCCCCCACCCTCCTTCTCATTGGAGTCCGGCCCCGGTTGCTTTACACCTTTCATTATCTGTTATTCTTCTCCCAGACCCATCCCTACTGCCATATTCAATCTCACACTCCCCTGTCCTGCTTCTCAGAATCTCAACAATCCTCTTGCTCAGTCAAGTCAACTTCCTCACGGTCAACCTCCACCCACCAGACTTGTGTTGCTGGGCTAGACTGGACTGTCAACTCCCCTCTCTGTGTGTTCAAATATTAACTGTCTTTAAAAGCCCAACTCAAGTTTCACTTTCACGATGCTCTGCTTTTCCTAAACTCCGGTTCGACAGTGTACTCACTTCTTAATTATATTCTCATCTTCCACCCTCCTAGTTGTTTCTTGAATAATCAGCTCAAGAGAAGCTGGGTTTCGGGCATTTTTCTCTTGTGTCCTCTTCCACCGTGCTAGACACATGCTGGGGTGCTCAAGAAATGCTTTGTGGTGGGGAAGGATATAACTCAAGTGGTAGAGCGCATGCTTAGCATGCACAAGGTCCTGGGTTCAATCCCCAGTACCTCCATTAAAAAATAATTCATTAAATAAACCTAATTTCCCTCCCCTCAAAAAATCTAGAAGAAATACTTTGTGGTTCTACAATGATTAATGTTGAAACTATATGATTTAATTTGAAAGCCTCTGATCACACTGTATTGAATCTAGAAGAGCCCAAGAGAGTCATGACACTCCAGTCCACCTCCCTACTTCTCTCCTTGCCTTTAACGTGTGAAATGTAACACATGAAAAACACAAGCATGATACTATCTGTAATTTGAGAACTTGAATAACAAAGGACCACAAAATACAGCTAGATTCTTCCCTTAAACGTGAAAAACGCCTCCATCCCCATCCCACCCCACCCCACCCCCGCTCCCCCCAAGCATTCAGGTTAAACAAAGCCCTTAAATTAAAAAGCAAGGACAACCGGAAACCCTTCCTCTTCGGGTCCCTGGGGAAACGCTGCTCTGAGGCTGACCTTGGGGGTGGAGAAGGTGGGTGTGGGGAGGAAACCTTCAATGCCTAGAATCCAGGGCTCAAGCCAAGGGAGGAAGAGACCCAAATCCATTGGGGCCCAGCACATCTTTCTGTCAAGCCAGAAGTTCAAGGGGGGGGGTCTCATTTCCTCACTTGTCTTGCTGGCTGGATGCTCAAATATGTTTACACTATTGTATTGCTTCTCCCATCTCCCACCAGCCACCAAGTAACAAGCCCTTCCCAGTAACCTCAAGGAAACAACAGCCCACCAGTCACACCCCATTCTGAACTCTCCCTAAGAGTAACTGCAACAGTTAGGTTTTTTGTGGGTCAGCAGAACTTAATTAACTGTGTTATAAACCAAGGAAAAATTATAGCTGCCCATATATGCAAACCTTTTGAACTGCAATATATCCTTTAATGAATCATAAGGGCAAGTAAATTACTTGCATTCAAAACAATCTTTAAAAAAAATTTGCTGGCTCATTGCAAAGTGAATATAGCACTGAGTTAAGAAGTTATTGCTTATTTACAAAACAGAAACAGACTCACAGACACAGAAAACAAACTTATGGTTATGGGTGGGGGGAAGGAGGTGGAAAGGGATAAACTGGGAGTTCAGGATTTGCAGATACTAACTACTATATATAAAATAGATAAACAACAAGTTTCTACTGTATAGCACAGGGAGCTATATTCAATATCCTGTAGTAAGCTATAATGAAAATGAATATGAAAAGAAATATATGTATATATATGTATGACTGAAAATTTATGCTGTATGCCAGAAATTGACACAACATTGTAAACTGACTATACTTCAATTAAAAAAATTACTGCTACGGGAAAAATGAAGAAAACAATGGGCAGAACACTCAGCACGTTGTTGGAGCGAAGTGCTAGTTCTGGTGCAACTGATTTGAGCAGTGTGGCCATTTTTTTCCTTGACACAAACCATAATATTTAAGTATTTCTTCTCTTCATTGCTTTTTGATTCCTAAACAGAGGTTTTGGAGATTCTGCCCATGATGCACCTGATAGCCACTGGGCCTTTTAATGTGGCTACTGATTAAAATGCCAACCGTACAAACCACATACAGGACCTCAAAGAAGAAAACAGGCAGGTTTCCCAGCACAGGTATTTTATGAACACAACGTTGTGTATAATTCCACAGTAGGACATATAAAATAGTATGTACAAACTCACTTTTTGAAATCCCAAAGAAAATAGTAACTGTGTGGAAAGATGGGGAGGTAGAAACCTTTTTGTAATTTTTCCAAGCTGAAATTCAGAAGGAAAACAAAAACAGGAGTGGAGCAGGGTGGAGAGACTGACCCCGTGATCCTTTTGCAGATTCTAAGGCAGAAGTCAAGAAGATGTAGCCAGCCAGCTCATAAATTTGCCACAAACCACAACTAAATATAATTCAAAACACCTGGAAAGCTTAAAAAAAAAAAAAAAAAAAGACATGAACTGAAAGACCCTACAGATTTGGGCAGTTGTCAGAATTTGTGCTGCCAGACAGATGGCGTCAATGCTCTCTGGACAATGAGAGAAGTTAAAGGCTTAATTCATTCAACTGAGCAGCACCTCTGCACACGGATTACAATTTACACTTCATAATGTGCACTCCCACCAACGCCATCTGTTTAAGAGACCATCATTTGGGGTTGGGAAAGGAAGGAAAGAAAGTTCCCATTCAAATTCTCACCACCCTCGGTTACAGAGGCATATTCACTTTGAGATAAATCACTAAGCTGGAACTTCGGATTTACACGCTATTTTGTACATGTATTCTATTTTCATAGAAAAGTAAAAAACAAAACAAAACACAAAACTTCCCAGAATCCTTTGACTAAACTGGTAGCATCATTAAACATCTTGCTGCAAAAAATGCTTGAACAGCATAGCATGTCAGTCATTTGGAATAAGACTCACTGGTTGAGATGGAAATATAACTGTTCGTGGCACACAGATGATAAGAACCCACCTTGCATCTAAATGCATACGGGAGAAATGATTTATTGATTAAGGCGTATGCAGACTGGGCCGTTTAACCAAGAACACGACAATTCAGCAATTCAAACGTGGGGCAACTGTAATACTCTGTCAGTTTACAGTTTCCTCTAATCTCTAAAGGGAAATAAGGCATTATTGCATGCTGCGTGTCTGTGTAACAGTAATTAACAGCCGTTGGGTAAATAGGGATCAATTTTTGAAGTTTCACAACATTCTTAACATGCAACACTCCATGGACTGGGAATAACTGGTCTGAATTACCAGCAAAGGCCCCTGTGAGGCAGGACACCCAACCCAAACCTGTGCCACAGTCAACCCTACAGTGGCCAAAAGGTTATGTAAACAGGGCAATCCTGGAAAGTGAGTATTCTGTATGTACCCTGACTATCGTCAATTTAATATACTTTTAAAATGCATGTTTTACAGTATGGAGATTCCTCAAAAGACTAGGAATAGACTTACCATATGACCCAGGAATCCCACTCCTGGGCATATATCCAGAAGGAACTCTATTTCAGGATGACACCTGCACGCCAATGTTCATAGCAGCACTGTTTACAATAGCCAAGACATGGAAACAGCCTAAATGTCCATCAACAGATGACTGGATAAAGAAAATGTAGTATATTTATACAATGGAATACTACTCAGCCATAAAAACCGACAACGTAACGCCATTTGCAGCAACATGGATGCTCCTGGAGAATGTCACTCTAAGTGAATAAGCCAGAAAGAGAAAGAAAAATACCATATGAAATCGCTCATATGTGGAATCTAAAAAAAACCAAAACAAACAAAGCATAAATACAGAACAGAAATAGACTCACAGACATAGAATACAAACTTGTGGTTGCCAAGGGGGCGGGGGGTGGGAAGAGACAGACTGGGACTTCAAAATTGTAGAATAGATAAACAAGATTATACTGTATAGCACAGGGAAATAGATACAAGATCTTATGGTAGCTTACAGAGAAAAAAATGTGACAATGAATATACACATGTTCATGTATAACTGAAAAATTGTGCTCTACACTGGAATCTGACACAACGTTGTAAAATGATTATAAATCAATAAAACATGTTAAAAAAATAAAATACATGTTTTAATCAATTGCCTGCTATATATGGTGGAAAACACATTTTAGGGGAAGAAAATGTTCTTTTTATTTGGATAAAAGAAGATTCATTCATTCATTCATTCATTCAGCCAATATACATTGAAGGACTTAGATGGCTGGATGCCAGGACACAATATTGTTTTTGGAAGACACATCTGACACTCTTTAGCATCTCAGGCTACTTGGGAAGGCAGTGGGGTGGGCAGTACAGAACAATTATAGAAAAATAAAATATGGTATGTAATCAGGTGCTAAGCGGTATGGTATTAACTGTAAGTGGAGCAGCAGGAGTTCAAGTTCAGTACAGCTGTACAAGTAGAGGAAGGAGGGGGCAAATAGTCTGAGCCTTCTTGCAGGAGCAGATAAGATTACTGAAAATGAGGGTGTTTTCATATCTTGGCTATTGTAAATAGTGATGTTATGAACATTGGGGTGCATGTTATCTTTTCAAATTAGAGTTCCCTCCAGATATATGCCCAGGAGTGGGATTGCTGGATCATAGGGTTAGTCTACTTTTAGTCTTTTGAGGAATCTCCATACTGTTTTCCATAATGGTTATACCAAACTGCATTCCTACCAGCAGTGTAGGAGGGTTCCTTTTTCTCCATACCCTCTTCAGCATTTATCATTTGTGGACTTTTCAATGATGGCCATACTGACTAGTGATACCTCATTGTAGTTTTGATTTGCATTTCTCTGATAATTAGTGATATTGAGCATTTTTTCATGTGCCTTTTAGCTATTTGTATGTCTTCACTGGAGAATTGCTTGTTTAGGTCTTCTGCCCATTTTTGGATTGGGTTGTTTGGCTTTTTGTTATGAAGGTGTATGAGCTGTTTATATATTCTGGAAATTAAGCCCGTGTCAGCCGCTTTGTTTGCAAATATCTTCTCCCATTCTGCAGGTTGTCTTTTTGTTTTGCTTATGGTTTCCTTTGCTGTGCAAAAGCTTGTAACTTTGGTTAGGTCCCATTTGTTTATTTTTGCTTTTATTTCTATTGCCTGGGTAGACTGCCCTAGGAGAACACTGCTGAGTTTTATGTCAGAGAATGTTTTGCCTATGTTTTCACCTAAATGTCCACTGACAGATGACTGGATAAAGAAGTTGTAGTATATTTATACAATGGAATACTACCCAGCCATAAAAAAGAATAAAATAATGCCACTTGCAGTAACATGGATGAACCTGGAGATCATTAGTCTTAAGTGAAGTAAACTAGAAAAATAAAAAAAATACCATATGATATCACTCATATGTGGAATCTAGAGAAAAAGACAAATGAACACAAATGAACTTATTTATAAGACAGAAACAGACTCACAGACATAGAAAACAAACTTATGGTTACCAGAGGATAAAGAGGGTAGGAAGGAATAAATTGGGAGTTCATGATTTGCAGATACTAACTACTATATATAAAATAGATAAACAAGTTTCTACTGTGCAACATAGGGAACTATATTCAATATCTTGTAGTAACCTATAATGAAAAAGAATATGGAAAGGAATATATGCATGTACATGTATGACTGAAACACGATGCTGTACACCAGAAACAGACACAATATTGTAAACTGACTATACTTCAATAAAAAAAATCTTCAAACAAAGAAAGACAGACAGGGTGTTCCAAGCCAGGGCAGGGATGTCTAATCAAAGGGCAAGGCAGTGTAAATCAGCAGGAGGCAGAGCTATGCTACTCACAGTACAGTTCAAAGCCTAGTCCCAGTCCCCAAACTTTACTGCCAGTGCTCACCAAGATGAGCCTAGAAATTAATAAGCTCTTAGAAACTTTATAGCACTCTGACAGAGTAACTTTATGTTTCATGAGTCTGATAATAAAGATGAAGCTTTGTATATCTTTATTTTATGTCTTTATAATTTCATTCTCCTAATGATTTTTATTGTATTATGCTAAAGTATCACTACAGGATGGGTTAGAAGCTAAAAAAAAATTTCAAACAGTGTATCTCTCAGCACAGCTCCTTGAGAAGCACTGGTTGGGGAGAGTGACAATACATCTGACTCAAGGGTCCATGGTGCGGAGTAGAGGTAAGAGAAGACAAAGCTGGATAAATGAGGTGAGGCAAGATAACAAAGGCTTTGAAACCCAAACACATGGAGGAATTTACGCTGGAGACAATAAGTATTGGAAAGTCATCCTAGGTTCATCAATAAGGAAATGACATGAAGAAAGCAGTTATTGACTCACAGACAGAAAACAAACTTATAGTTACCAGGGAGGGAAGGTGGTGGCGAGGGATAAATTGAGAGTTTGGGATTTGCAGATACAAACTACTATATATAAAAGAGATAAATAACAAGGTCCTACTGTATAGCACAGGCAACTATAGTCAATATCTTCATAATAGCCCATAATGAAAAAGAATATGAAAAGGAATATATGTATGTATAACTGAATCAGTATTCTGTACCCCAGAAACTAACACAACATTGCAAATCAACTATATCTCAATTTAAAAAAATCCAGAATAAGCCATTATTTTGTAGAGCAGAGTCCACTGGTTGGGTTTCATTGGATAGGAGCTCAAACTCTGGGGAAATAAAGGGATTAGAGTAGATAGGATATCTGGTGAGGAAGATGAACTGGATTGCCCCCTAGTCTGGGGTGGTGGACAACAGCACTGTAGAACAAGTGGCACAGTTTAGTAGGCTAGCTATCTGGGGGGTGAAAAAAGTGAACTTCAAGGTTTCTTGCTGGAGGCCAGAAACAGAGGGATCTCACTTTTCTAAAAGGAAAAGCCGAGCCTTGACCAAGGATGACAGGCAAAGACAGGCTAGTAAAGAATGTGGAGGACCCAAAACACTTACTTGGAGGATGGAGAGCTTTTTCTGGGGAGTAGGGGAAGGCAAGGAGTATAACCGTGGGAAGCAAGAGGTCTAGAAAAGTAACACTTTAAACACTGATACTATGGAGCTGTATCTCATCCAATCTGCATAATCCATAATCTATATAGTTTCTACCCTGAGATTCTTCTGCAATGGAGTTAGTGTATGTTAAAATGGCCACCCTTTGAGGAAGGGCCTTTCTGGAAAGGTCTAAATATCAATACTTCCCTAGGCCTCCTTCTCACAGGCACAGGGAACAGAATATTACCTGAGATTTAGAAGTCTAATTAAGATGCCCTCTGCTTGGGGACTTTCAGGAAGAATGTTTTACACCTTGAAAACAGCCTCATGTAAAGTTTACACCACCACTGGTCTGTTAACATTCAGCCTGTGGTACGTAAGTACCTCCAAGGATATCTTATAAAGGGTAGTGATTTTTCCCCCCTTGCCATACTTGTACATGCTAGGCATTGATTCTAATGGATGGATTTAATTAATAGATTGTTTTTATATAAGTATATTGCTGTTTTTCCAAAAGCATATACAAACTGCTTCCAGAATCTGGTTGCGAGAAGGTCTTACCAGATAAGATACCATCTATCTTGTACAACAAATGCATTATTTATCCCACCCACCAAGGGAAAAAGGGTAGGATGAACCACAAACAACCTTGGACAAGTTTAAAAGATAAGAAAGGATTATGGGGCTACAGTCTCCGAAGAGTCCAAACTTCCTGAAACTTCAATAAACAGGCAATGTCAATCAAATATTTGCAAGACATAGGGTGGTGTGGGGGCACCAATGAGGATGAGAATATGTCATTTCAAAAATGTGTTGGCAATATAAACTGGTTCTCTTATCGGTACTCAAGCTTTTGACCTATTCTACACCCGTGTTAACAGAGTGTGTCTTGCATTTTTTTCTTATCTTCTGGTTTGGAAGATTATCAAGTCCAGTAGCTTCATTTGCAGTCTCTTTTTTTTCTTCTAATGTTGGTACTGGGGATTCAACCCAGGACCTCAGGCATGCTAAGCACACGCTTTCACCATTGAGCTATATTCCCAACCCCCAGCACACAGAATGGGTACAAGTATCTATTTCTTAGACCAGCGTTTTCTAAACTCTGAATTATGGAACACTTGGTTATACGAGATATTACTGCGTTCCTCAAAAAAAATTTTTTTAATATAATTGTTCTTTTTTTTTTTTTTACATTTGATCTTAGCCAAAAGGCTGAGAAGCGATATACAGTTTTTAAAAAAATTTTTGGAAAAATACACAAATGTATTAAAAGTTCTGAGAAGTCTTGCAATAAAGAAACACTATTAAAATTTCATTTAGCTCATCATTTTGGAAATAACCAGAAAACCTTTCCCTCCTCCCTTAGAATGCTTATGAATCTCATGGAAAACACTGTTTTGTATAGGAAGTGCTACCTTGCCTAAGCAAAATCAATATTAAAATCAAAACTAAATGAAGGATGTCACTAGAAGGGAATAAAAAGGATTCGTGTGATTTTTTTTGGAAAAACGTATAATTACTATCACTGTATCTTCGCTAAACTTCTATTACGCAAACCAAAAATGAAAGGTTTCAGATGCATTTGAATGAGGTGAAAAGTGTGGTGGAGATAATTTTATTTAAAAAGAGCAGATATTTTAAAAGCCATTTATACTGCGTATTGGAATTCACTTCATATTTTTAAAGTATATTTACTTTCCCAGCTGTATTTTCCATACTTTTCAACTTTATTCCTAGCTGACACTGGGGGAGAACATTTTCCAAAACAACAGACAGGCAGCAGGAGGAAGGCAGGTGGGATGTAAATTTAGCCACAAACTGTCCATTCATAAATAGACTTGACTGAGGATATATTTTTAAAGCTTATAAATATATATTTATGATATTAATATTACATATATATTTATATAATTTTATTTTTAAGTGTTCAGATACATAGAAAGCAAGCTAGAAGGCAATACAGTCACTTTGCTTTCAGGAAAAAAAACTGCTGTATTCTGCTATATTTTAAGACAGTTTATTAGATCTGCTAGAGCAGAGAAGATAGATTTTTAATATTTTCTCCAATAACTGCCTTTTTCCAAAATTAAAAATGAGAAAAGATGGAAAATTAAACCATGAATACAAAGGGAAACAATCATTCTTGAAGGTTTGCCACAAATGAAGGAGCTAAACATAAAGATTAAAAAAAAAACCCAAGGATTTTTAAAATTTAAACAAACAAACCCTTACATACATTTGACTAAGAGAAAAGCAACTTATTTTTCTGTCCTTAGGGGAAAAATGCCACAGATGTTTTAAAAACATAATATTAATTTTTAATAATAGAGAAAATGAATACCTAAAGCTGTACAAGAAGCCAGACGTCTCGGCAGATGGCAAAACAACAGATCCTTTGAAATGAAACACTATTTTTTTTCATATCTCAAAGAATAACTGGTATTATTAATAAAAAATAATCAAGAGAGGAAGCAATTACAATGACTTTTTTCTCTTCATCTATAAAATGGAAATAATAACAGTATTTATTTCTTGGGTTGAGGAGGGGATAACATGTAAAACTCTTAACTCCACACCTAATAAAGCTTGTAAGCACAATGCTTAGCTCAATACATATTTATTATTTTAAATTATATTTTTATTTATGTAAACTAAAACAAAAAGAGTTCACTCATTTTTCCCAGTTCACACCTCCTGCCCTGAGCAATCATCAATCTGTTCTCTGTATCTATAGGCTTGGTATTTTTTTTATGTGTGTATATATATATACACACACACACACATATATATGTATATATATGTATATACACACACACATATACATATACATATATATATCATATATGTGTGTATATATAATTTATATATATAACTCATATATATACATATCAGACCTCACATATAAGAAGGATCATATGGTATTTGTCTTTCTCTGACTTATTTCACTTAGCATAATGCCCTCAAGGTCCATTCATGTTGTTGCAAATGGCAAGATCTCCTTTTTATGGCTGAATAATATTCCATTGTACATATATACTACATTTTCTGTATCCATTTTTCCACTTATGGACACTGAGGTTGATTCTATATCTTCACTATTGTAAATAATGCTGCAGTGAACATGGTGGTGCATTTATCTTTTCAAGTTAGTGTTTTCATTTTCTTCAAATAGATACCCAGAAGTGGAAGTGCTGGATCATATGGTAGTTCTGTTTTTAATTTTTGGAGGACCCTCCATATTGTTTTCCCTAGTGGCTGCACTAATTTACATTCCCACCAACAGTGTACAAGGGCTCCCCTTCCTCTGTGTCCTCTGCAACACTTGTTATTCCTAGTCTTTTTGATAATAGCCACTCTAACAGGTGTGAGGTGAAATCTCATTGTGGTTTTTTCACACCTCCCTGATGACTAATGATGTAGAGTATCTTTACTGAATTTGTTTATTAGTTCTAACAGTTTTTTAATATATAATTTTGGTTTGGTTTTTACGACTTAATTATTATTTGGGCTTTTTTTTGGTCAGGGGAGGTAATTAGGTTTGTTTATTTATTTATTGTAATGGAGGCAATGGGGATTGAGCCCAGGACCTCGTGCGTGCTAAGCATGTGCTCCACCACTGAGCTCTACCCTGCCCCCTAACAGTTTTCTGATGGAGACTTCAGGGCTTTCTATATATAATGTCATGTCATCTGCAAATAGTGACAGTTTTATGTCTTCCTTTCCAATATGGATGCCTTTTATTTCTTTGTCTCGCCTAATTGCTCTGGTGAGGATTTCCAATACAGGCATACCTTGGAGATATTGTGGGTTCAGTTCCAGACCACTACAATGCAGCGAATATCACAATAAAGAAAGTCATATCAACTTTTTGGTTTCCCAGTGCATATGAAAGTTACATTTACACTGTACTGTAATCTATTAAGTATGGAACAACATTATGTCTAAAAAAAGTACATACCTTAATTTTAAAAATACTTTATTGTTAAAAAATGCTCACCATCATCTGAGCTTTCAGCAAGTCATAATCTTTTTGCTGGTGGAGGGTCTTGCCTCAGTGTTGGTGGCTGCTGAGTGATCAGGGTGGTGGTTGCTGAAGGCTGGAATGGCTGTCACAATTTCTTACAATAATGGGGGAGGGTATAGCTCAAGAGGCAGAGCACATGCTCTATATCTCCTTCACTTCTGAATGATAACTTTGCCAGGTAGTACTGGAAGATTTTTCTTTCAGTAGTTTGAATATATCATGCCACTCCACCCTTACCTTCAAAGTTCCTGCTGAAAAATCTGCAGATAGTTTTATGGGGAAGTTCCCCTGTATGTAACAAGTTGTTTTTCTGTTGCTTTTAATATTCTTTCTCTTTAACTTTTGACATTTTAATTATGTGTCTTAGTGTGGAGCTCTCTGGGTTCCTCTTATTTGGAATCTCTGGGCTTCCTAGATATGGATGTGTGTTTCCTTCTCTAGGTTAGGGAAGATTTCAGCCGTTATTTAAAAAGCAAACCAAGCCAAAGTAGAAAGTTTTAACAAAACTAAAAGTAAATATGCAAAGTCACAAGGATAGGGTAAAAACTGCAGCAATTAAGATAATATAAGAAAAACAAATATAATAAGATGGATGGCCTAACAAGTACATAAGAAAGACTACCATTCTATGGCAAATAACCATTAGGTTATTAGAAATGAAAGAATCACTGGGCACAGCTATAAGAAATTGAGGCAATACTATAAATTAAGGAAGTAAGACTATCTTTGAACCATCCCTCAAATCCACTAGAGTATGAATTTAAAAAGAAAAAAGTTCACTGCTAAGTGTTAAATACAATTATAATGCTAAATTTTATGCAGTAAACACAATAAAAATAATTTTAGATTGGATTACACAAATTTGACCCTAACTGATTATTTTTTAAAAATACACATTTAAAATGGCTACTCCTGCAATGGCACAGAAACAGACTCTCAGACATAGAAAAAAACCTTGTGGTTATCAAACGGGAGAAGGAAGTGGTATGAGACAAACTATGGATATGCGATTAGCTGATACAAACTACTGTGTATAAAATAGATAAGCAACAAGGATATACTATAGATCAAAGGGAATTATATCCATTATCTTATAATAACCTATAATGGAATATAAACTGCAAAAATACTGAATCACTATGCTGTATACCTAAAACTAACATAGTATTATAAATCAACTATACTTCAACTTAAAAAAAAATGCTACACCTTTTAGCTTTGCTAGTACAAATTAAAAGACTGGACTTTAGTCACAGAATCTGAAAAAAAGCAAATTTTAAATAAAAACAGAGATTACAAAATAATAAACAAAGGTACCAGATAATGATGTTTAAAATATCCAGGAAATAAAATAAAATCTAATCATTTTTCACAAAAGAAAAACTGATAAATTTAACATGACAGAGACAAACACAATTCTAGTTGGAGAACTATTTGAATATGAGGAATCAAATTAGCAGCAAAAACAACAATGAAAGAATTCAGTGTATCTAAACAAAATAATACAATATAATCATTCAGTTTATCATAATATTCAAGTGGAAAATGTTGGGAATTTTTTTTCACAAAAATTTATCATATATTCAGATACAAAAACATTCTCAATAAATAGAAATGGCAAGATTTTTACACAGCACAAGGCAGTAAGATAAGAAATGAGATAAAAGAACACAAACCACATGGAAACTGTAAAGTATATCTTTCTTAAATGACAACTAAATCAAGAAAGTAAGGAAATATTTAAAATATAAATATGAATCAAAACATATCTATACCTCTACATGCCTCTCTTAAGAAAAGGACAGCTTGAAGACATGGAAACAACCTAAATGTCCATCAACCAATGACTGGATAAAGAAATTGTGGTATATTTACACAATGGAATACTACTCAGCCATAAAAAGAGTAAAATAATGCCATTTGCAGCAACATGGTTGGATCTAGAGATTGTCATTCTAAGTGAAGTAAGCCAGAAAGAGAAAGAAAAATACCGTATCATAAAACAAAGAAAAATACCATATGATATCACTTATATGTGGAATCTTTAAAAAAAAAAGAGACAAACTTATTTATAAAACAGAAACAGACTCACAGACATAGAAAACAAACTTGTGGTTATGGGAGTGGGGGGGTGGGGAAGGGCATAGGAAGGGATAAAATGGGAGTTTGAGATTTTCAGATATTAACTAATACATATACAATATATAAACAACAAGTTCCTACTGTATAGCACAGGGAACTATATTCAATATCTTGTAGTAACTTATGGTGAAAAAGAATATGAAAATGAATATACGTATGTTCGTGTATGACTGAAGCATTATGCTGTACACCAGAAATTGACACAACATTGTAAACTGACCGTACTTCAGTTTAAAAGATATATATACAAAAAAAAAAGAAAAAGAAAAAGGCAGTTTGGAAAAAACTAATAAAGTTGATAAACTGCTAATACAATTCAACAAAAGAGAAAAGTATACAAATTATTGA
Organism: Camelus ferus; assembly: GCF_009834535.1. NCBI lineage: Eukaryota > Metazoa > Chordata > Mammalia > Artiodactyla > Camelidae > Camelus > Camelus ferus. The sequence continues at coordinate 43,888,574 of NC_045732.1, read as the reverse complement.
CTTTAGAGATAAATATTTAATGAAAAGATGATTTGAGTTATAAGTCCCATATGCAAATTTTTTAAGAAAGAAAAGGAATAATTTTCTAAAAATGAACAAAGAAAAAAGCCCAAGTATCCAAAGTGAAATAAGGAATATAAATAGACCAAAGAAATAAGTGATATTATCAACAAACTTCAAAGGAAACACAGAAATAGTACTTAAATGTTAAAATTAAATGAATAGTAATCCTATTACACAAATGGTTCCTTAAAGTATTCTATTAAATTTATTTTCATGAGGTGAACATCAGCCTGATTACTAAACCCAACTTATGGCTAAACTCAGAAAAGGAAAATTATAGATTGGTCTTATCTGTGAACATAGATGCAAAATTTTCAATGAAATTTTAGCAAACAATACACCAGTACTTTAAAAGAACTGATCTTTATGGTCATTCAGGTTTTCACCTGAGGTTGTGAAACTGATTTTAATTAAGATCAGTGATTCACGAGGAAAATAGTAAAAATAAAATTGAGTGAATAAATGTGGTTTTAAAAATCTGAAAATTCAACATTCATTTCTGATTTTTAAAGTAGAAGGATTTTCTTTTAATTATAAATGAGATGCCTGAAAGAAGTTAACACTATTCTTAAAGCAGACATATTAAAGGAGTACATCTAAAAAAAGAAGAAAAACCACACAAAAATGTCTAGTCACCATTCCTAATTAATCACATTAGAAAATTTGACCATTGTAACCACATAAGAAAAATGAGTGAGTAATATAAGGAGGTAAGATTAAAACAGCACTATTTGCACACTACATAATTCTATAACCTAAATGAGCAAGATATTCAAGAAACAAAAGTAATGAGTTCCACAAAGCGGCAAATTATAAGATAAAATCTCAAAAATCTATTCAATTCCCACTCCAATAATAATAGATAATAAACATCTACCAGAAAGAGAAAAAAAAAAACATACGCTATCACTCGTATATGGAATCTTAAAAAAAAAAAAGACAAGTAAATTTCTTTATAAAACAGAAACAAACTCACAGACATAGAAAACAAACTTATGGTTACCAGGGGGAAGGGATAAACTGGGAGTTCGAGATTTGCAGATACTAACTGGTATATATAAAATAGATAACAAGTTTATACTGTATAGCACAAGGAACTATATTCAATATCTCGTGGTAGCTTACGGTGAAAAATATCAAAACTAATATGTGTATATTCATGTATGACTGAAGCATTGTGCTGTACACCAGAAATTGATACAACATTGTAAACTGACTACACTTCAATTTAAAAAAAAAGTAAACATCTACCAAACAGAACTAGAAGTACAGAAATCTGTTTTACCACAGCAACAACCACTGAAAGAAAATTAACCTGAGAGTTACCCTAACTGGGCACATATATGTTATGGGGACTAAGTATGGTAAAAATGACAACAGTTTAATACAATGCAGAAACATTTCGACCTTCATTTCCACCTAGACATTTGCCGAATCCTGTCAATTTTCCTTCAATAATGTGACAACATGATGTACAAAAAGCTTGTCATCTAACTATAAAGTTAATGCCCAAGTTCCTCAGAACAAGAGGTTAGAGACAGTTGCTATAAAAGTAATGAATGAAATGAACCACAAGTCAATGATTATTTAGTACCATATTCACTCACTGTGTTAGTAAAATAATAAAGACAAAGCCAAATAACTGTGGGCCACTGGGATAATGAAGACACACTCAAGACACCATTGACTATACTACCGCATAAACCAACAGTCTGACCCAGTACTCCCAGTTCAGGAACAGGTTCATATCCTCTACCCTGAATTAGATCTCTTCCCTCCCAGATAAAAAGGGTGCTTTGTACAAAAGGTGTTTGCCACAGCTGCATTCATAACATTTTTTTTAATCACAGAGATATGATTAAACCAACTCAAATATAGCATTTATTTTCCTCATTCATTGATTTTTCATTTCAAGGGATACACACATGAACAAAACATGTAGTCTCTGATCTCAAGGAACTTGAGTGGTATTATTTAATTTAACCATTGAAATAAATGTTTATATCATGCTATAAGATACCTGTAAATGTACAAAATGATGTCACCTGAAAAGGACTACGAACAACAAAAATGAAAAACTGCATAACTAATGGTAAAAGAAACATGGAAACATTTTCTCTCTACACACACAAATAGAAACAAAGGCGGGAGACAAGAATTTCTAAGACATGGACTATAATATAAACAGCTGGTGTTAAATCTGTAGGATAGTTCTCCACACAGGCATACAAACTTGCACTGCAACTTCTATAATGTTTTCAAAGGCATTCAAAGTTTGGCATTATCTAGCTGTTTCTATTTCTACTTTTTAGAGGGGGACCAGCCTTTACATGTATGTAACTCAGTACATCCCTCTTTTTCCTTCTCCTCTGTTTCTCTTCCAACTGCCAATAACATAAAACCCAAGTACTTCTTGTAAATTACTTGCTGTATTTATTGACTAGGGGGTTTTATGTTCCCTTTTCTAATTTTAAAACCAGATGAATGGAATGTGTTAAATTTCTTTACTTTTTAAAAGTTGCTTTTTTAAACTTGTGATGCTTAATTGAATTCTTTCAGTAGGTCAGTGGCCCTTACTAGAAAAAATAAAATAAAAGTTCCCCCATCCTGTTTTATATGATGCTACTTATTGGAATGTAAAAAATAAATCCTGAACGTTGACATTACAAGCTTCCCACCAGGGGGCAGGGGGAGCCTCTACATTTAAAGGGATATTATGGGGTTTTTTTTCATAAATTTTATTTTATTATTTTTTTATGGAAGTACTGAGGATTGAACCCAGGACCTCGTGCATGCTAAGTATGTGCTCTACCACTGAGCAACACCCTCCTTTCTGTTTCATCTTGAAACCTCCAACTTCTTTTGTTTCTAAGTATCATCTGCATTGAAAACAATGTTTCATCTCTGTTGCCACTCTGAAAAACAGCTCAAAATTAGGGGATCAAAAACAGAGAAATGAGCGTGGGCAATAATGGCAGTCAAAGGGAAGAGTGGAACAGCCACTAAAGCCAAGGTATTCCCCCAGGTCCCCTCACATGCGGGGCCACCAGCTCTAGTTAGGAGCGTCACAAAGCCTTCAGACTCAGAGGCAAAGAACACAGGACCCAAGGGCTTCGATGAATTTCCTTAATGATGCCACCGAGAGTTTGGTGAATTTAATCTTGAAACGGTTTATCATATTGGTTTCAGCTTCATATTTAGTTTGAACACAATTAACAGTAGTCCAAAAACATTCTTCTCGGTGTTCTGTGTTACCCTCTCAAAAGCTCAACAGCTGCTGCTCTCTGGCTGCTAGTAATAGAAAGGAATGAATTTAGTAATGTTTGGATTTAATTCCTGAATCTTGAAAGACTGAACTTCTGTACTTAAAAACAACACTTAAAAATAAGTAAATAAATAGAATAAAAATCTGCCAAGACTGAGACATTAAGGCTGAGGCATGGAAAAATAAAATAAAATACCCATGGTGTCTTTCCATGTAATTTCAAGATGCAGTTTTTTGTTTGCTTTATCATTATCTTTTCCTCAGGGTGTAGTATATGGTTTGAGTCTCCAGATTAAAAAGTAGGGAAAGATTTTTTTTTAAGTAGAGAAAGATACGTATAAGGCTCAGAGACAGAGGAATGCATTTACCATGAAATCTGAAATTAGAATGGGATTCAAGCAACTTCAACTATGTGGGAGAATGGATGGCAGAAAAAGAATTCACACAATGTCTTTGGATTATAGTGTGAGAAATGATGGTTCATTGGGGAAAGGAACTTTCAATAAATGCTTTTGGGAAAACGATCAAAATTCATTCCAGATGAGTCAAGGATTCAAACTTTTTTTTAAATTATGAGACTGTAAGAAAATGGAAAGGTACATTTATACTCAATATGTGAAAGAATTTTATTAATACGAAAGCAAAAGAAGAAATTATCACCTATAGGTGATGAAAATGACTGAATAAAAATAAAGCTTTTCATATACTAAAAAAAAAAGTACAAAGTTTAAAAGGGAAGCAATACAGACAAAAGCAGCCATGACTTTGATGGGAAAAGAACTTAATGCAAAAAATAATAAAGATCTGATACAACCTGACAGTTAATACTATTTTCCTTTGGGTAAGTGGCTAAAAAATCTAAAAGTATTACATCACCAAGAAAGGAACACTGAAAACTGTTTAACTTCATAATAAAATTCAGTGCTACAGCCACATTTTACTCTCCTGACACACGATACTAGTTTTTAAGGATACAGTACTAGATAGGCTCCAGGTGAATTATTTAAAGCAACAAATAGGAGAAAAATCTGTAGTTTTCACAATCACTGGCATTTTAAATACTGACCATTTATATGCACCACTAGGATGGTTTTGTAACTTTCAGTGCATGTTTTTACCATTTCAGTTCCTTTCAGATTTTTTTTAAATTTCAGATTTGTATTCATTTATCTGTTTGGCAATCTTTCATAAATATTTCTCCATTTTACTTCAGCCATTAAGTGAAACTGCATTTGGAAATTTGGTTGAAAATATTTCCAGTCACAAGCTTATGGATTGATAAATAATTTTTGTATACTTTCTGGTCATTTTACAACGTTTAAAACATACTTTAAAAAAGGGATTTGGGACTATTTTAATTCTTTTGTTTCACTAAAGCCCATATTATAAAGAGAAACAAAGCTTTCAACAGTGTTGAAGGACTGGCCAGACTTATTATTCTAAAAGTGGCATTAGACCTTAAATATTATTTTATGATAGAAATGTTAGCTAACACTACTGTGGCAATCATATTGCAATATATAAATGTATCAAATCAACATGTTGTACACTTTAAACAATGTTATATGTCAATTATATCAATAAAAAATGTTATTTTAACTCTGTAATATAAAACTAAGGGAGACACAGAGACATGTCATTAATTCAGCATCCCAATAATAAGAATATTTATATCTTTAATTCTAAAGACATTGGACAGTACTAGACTTTTAACATGACTAATTAGTATTTATAAAAGTAAAGTTGCCTCAATATAATAGAATTACAGGGTGGGGGAAGGTAGAGAAAGCAGAGCTAAAGAGGTAAAGCAAGCAGAGAAGCTAAAAAGTCACCTGAATGCTTACCTAATAATGGAGGAAATTTTTATTTTGGGGGGAGGTAATTAGGTTTATTTATTTACTTATTTTAATGGAGGTACTGGGGATTGAACCCAGAACCTTGCACATGCTCTACCACTGAGCTATACACTTCCCCCTTCCTTAATGGAGAAAATTTTTTAAATTCATGAAGACAAGCCAAACAAGTAAAAAAAAAAATTTATATGCCAAACAAGTAAATAGGTATGACTGGCTGAAAGTGAACTATATTTTGTTGAGTCTGAGGAATGGACCAAAAAAATTCAAGGAAGATAAAAAGCTTCGAACTCCCTGTGGAATGCAGAAATGAAAAATACAAGAAAACTGTGGACAAATTCATTCTTTCATATAAATCACCTGCTTCCCAAATGTTTTAAAATCAGTCAGTGGTTAAATAAACTCTGATATATTAGCGAGGGACTAAAATCTAGCCATCAAACATGATAAATGTGTGGCTCGTGGTGTAGGGTGTGAAGAGAAGTGGGCTGTAGACAAGACAGTAAAATAAAAGAAAGATAGAACATAAACATCTGTCTTTCAGTAAAAATGACAAGGACACAGAGATTAGAGTTGTATAAACAGTACCCTGAGAGGAAGATACTGCCCTGTTTTAATGTCTATCAGTATACAGTAAAAAAAAAAAAAAAAATTGTAGTATCTTCAATCTATTTTTGCTAGTTTCAGGGGATGAAATTCCCACATCCTCTTCAAAGTTGGCCCCCTAGCCTATATTTCAATTATCTTCCTCACCTTTGTGGGGTCCTGCGCTTCAACTGTCTTTAAGGGACCCCTATACCTCCAGTGACACATGTGGTCCACTCCTCCCGTTTAAAACAGAACCAAAGGGGGAGGGTATAGCTCAGTGGTAGAGCACATGCTTAGCAAGCATGAGGTCCTGTGATCAGTCCCCAGTATCTCTATTAAATAAATAAAATTATATATATATATATATAAAATATATATATATTATATATATCTATAAAATAAATAAAATTATATATATATACATAAAACATTACCTCCTCCTCCTCCAACAAAAATAAATTAAAAGATAATTTTTTAAAAAGTCATGTCTCTTTGAAAATAAAATAAAACAACTACAAACACTCCTTTAATCCGCTGTTCCCTCCAGTAATATACACATGCAAGCGCGCGCACGCGCGCGCACACACACACACGCAGCCCGATCCATAGACACTCTGTTCCTACCTTTATCTTCCACGTGGGTTGGAAAAAAATGTCTACCCTTTGGGGAGAGTCTACAGGCCAAACCTACCCAACCACAACTTTATCCTGTCTCCTGGTCTTCAACGAAAAATAACTGATTTTTTTTAAAAAGTAGTTAAGGGATTAGCTTACCCAAGGTCACACTGTTGGTTGGCAAGAGGGAAAATCTGAGCCCAGAAAGCTTGACGACAGTTGCCCATGGCCACAAAAGACCCTTTTTTGCACCCTGTCCCTCTTCCAGGTGATTGAGATCAGCTACTTATGGGCAACTGGAGAGGAGCAGCTGTCACCATCACAGCTGAACTGGCTCGAGGATGGCTGGCCTGGCCCTGCCTACCACCTGCTCCACACTCTTAAAATCAGCCTTTGTACAGCCTGGCTTCTGGGAAAGAAGAGGTACTAGCAGCAAACGGGGATGGGGGAAGATGGTGCTTTTTTTTTTAAAGTCTCTCTCTCTCCCTAGGTCCTCTTTGGGGGAAGTCTAGACACGCGTGTTTTAAAAAATCCCCTTATAGTCCTGATATACAGCCTTGGGTACTGACTTTAGTCCAGTAAGGGGAGGTATGAAGATATCTCAGATACATCTAGGAAACTGATCACTACAGCAGCTCTGTTACTGTGGAAATTACAGTAGACTTGCAGAAGAACATCCCAGGGGTTCGAATTCTAGCCCTGACACTTACTTGCTGTCTGACTGTAGACACATCATTTTAGTTCATTGGGCCTTGATTTCCTCATCCTATAAACTGGGGTATGATACCACCATTAATTTCCCTGGCTTATGAAGTGAGTGCTTTAAGATTCGCTACACTGTAACTGACACACATGAAGTTTCTTTTTAACTTCATGAAGTTTCTTTTTAAAGAGAATTTTTTAAAAGCCTTCTATGCAAAATAACTGCTTTTAAAAATTATATGTAATGTTAGGGAGCATTTCCCTCACACACTCAGCTTGTTAGGGAAACCAATCCCTAACCCTAGCACCTATTTTAACTCTCCCTCCTCCAACATAGATGATGCTCTAAAATTCTTTTCTCCCTCCACTCCCACTCAATAAAAAGCTTCTTTAGAAAACTAGCCAATCCAAATAGCTCTCAGTATCTACTATTTACGATACAAGATTTTTCCCCTAAAGGAGACCTTTCCTCTCTCGTTATCTTATCTATATCCTTGGCTTCCTTAATGAGGCTTGAGAAAAATTTCTGTTCTGAAGTTGGCATTTTTATTGTTTTCTTCCCAGAGAACCAAAAGCACCTGCCTTGCTTTTCCGAGGATCTCAAATAACACCAAACCATCCTGCCCCCAAGCAGAACAAACTGACCATGGGATCTCATTTACCTTTGCTGCCTACCACTCTGGCAGAGCCTTTGAAAACACTTTTTTATTTATTGTGACAGCAACCACTCCACTGTAATCATAGTTCTGTACATAGACAAAGCCTGAAAGAAAACACAAAAAGAGTAAGAGCTGCTGTGTTCGAGGAAACAGAGTCCTGGCCAAGTTATTTCCAGAAGTCTAACATTAAATGTAAATTTTTGCAAGCAGTTCTTCTGCATAGATGACTGTGAACTAAAAGCTTTCAGGTACCCCCCTACTCCAACCCATCACTTCTTTAATGGCATTATCCTCGTCTCCCTTCATTTTGGGAGTCTTAACTATTAGTAGCAGTCTTGCCTCCCTTTGCCTGTTCTCATATTTAGGAACATTTCAGGAATATCTGATACCAAATGAGCACTTCACTCTGGAAACCATCACTTCCTGTGGATTGTTCTAACGATATCCCTTAACTACTCCCACCCTGGCGTTTCTTAGGGTTCTGGCTCTGACTCTGTTACCAACAAGCTTTTTGACTTTAGGAGTGGTTCCCCAACTTCTGTCTGCATCAGATCCCCCTGGAGGGCTTGTTCAAACAGAGTGGGGACCCCATCCCTGGAGTTTCTCCTTCAGTAGCTTTGGGGTGGAACCCTAGGATTTGCTTTTCTGACGGTTCCCAGACAGACGTTGCCACTGCCAGTGGGGGCGGGTCACACTCTGAGAACCACTGCTTTAGGTAAAAGAGAACTGAACTTGGTTAGACCAGGGCTTCTCAACCTCAGCACCACTGACATTCTGGGTGGGATAAGTCTTTGTTGTGGGGCTGGGGGTTGTCTTGTGTCCTGTAGGGTGTTTAGCAGCATCCTTGGCCTCTACTAGATGCCAGTAGCCACCTGCCTTCTGCCCCTAGTCAACTATCACAACCAAAAATGTCTCAAGACATTGTCAAATGTTTGGTGGGGGGGAGGGGCAAAATCCCCCCAGGTTAAGAACCAGAGTTAGACTGACGACCAAGCACCTTTTTTTTCCCCCAAGCTCTTTTTTTATGAAGTGGTGAAGATTTCTCCTCTCCTCTTGTTCATTTTTCTCAAGATGCGGTCATTGGCATTTAATTCATCCATGCATCCATCCTACTATTTGTCAAGCACTAGTGGGGGCCACTCAGGTTGATGAACAGGTCCCAGCTCTGAGAGCACTTACAATTAAGAGAAGGGACAGTGGGATCAGTAGGCCCAGGAAGCTGTGGGGACATGGAACAGGGGGGTCATGGCAGGCTTTCTGAAAGATGATGATAAAGGTGGCCAGGAGTTGGATGGACAAAGGGGATGGGGGAGGAGGACTCCAGGCAGAGGGCATGCCACATTCAAAGGTACCAAGGCAACAAAGCATGAGAGTCAGGGAACTACCAGTTGTTCCATGTAGCTGCAGGCAATCATCTTTTTATCCCCGTGCAGGAAGGGGGAAAGGAGGGGCAAACAATATTATCAACTCTAATCTTTTTATTTCCTATAGCCATTTCCAGTAATTCTTTGTCCTTCCCCCTATTTGTACCTTAAGCTATAGACATTTTAAACTTCTTTCTACTAACCCCAGAGCCTCTACAGAATCACTCTCTCTGGGCACCTGAATTAAATCCTTCTCTTCACTTGTATCTTGACACCCATTACACTGGATTATAATTGCCTTTGTCTGCCTGCCCTACTAAGCCCACAAGTTCCATCAGGGCAGAGGCCATGGTTATCTCTTTCTTCGATGTTATCTCCAGCATCCCGAACTATGCCGGGCACAGACAACCTGCTCAAATGTCACCTGAATGAATGATGCTCTCAAATTCCTTATGTCCCAAACTGAACACTCACCAACACCTTCCTTCCCCAAACCAGGTTCTACTTCTCTATTCATCTACCATCCCTTCCCCCTCCCACATAGCCCATTCACACAGTCTCATCAAAATCTTGGCATAATCCCTCACTTCTCCTTTTCCTCACTCCATACAACCATCTTAAAGTCTTCAGTGTGAAGCAAGATCTGTCCTCTGAACCTCAATAAATACTCCATCTGGGAGTCAGTCTATAGAAAGAGCATGAGCTTTGGAATCAAAGAAAGGTGGGCTCTACTACTCAGTCATAAAAACGAATGAAATAATGCCATTTGCAGCAACATGGTTGGACCTAGAGATCATTATTCTAAGTGAAGTAAGCCAGAAAGGGAAAAGAAAAATACCACATGATATCACTCATACATGGAATCTAACAAAAAGAAAAAAAGAGGACAGTAATGAACTCATCTACAAAACAAAAACAGACTCGCAGACATAGTAAACAAGCTTATGGTTATGGGGCGGGGAGGGGAGGGAAGGGAAAGGGAGAAATTTGGGAGTTTGAGATTTGCAAAATGTTAGCCACTATATATAAAAATAGATTAAAAAAACAAATTTTTTCTGTAAAGCATATAGAACTATATTCAACATCTTATAATAATCTTCAATGAAAAAGAATACAAAAACAAATATACGTATATATATGCATGACTGGGACACTGCTATACACCAGAAATCGACATATTGTCACTGATTATACTTCAATAAAAAAAAAAGGGAGAAGTGGGTTCATCTCACTTCTGTCTCTGAATCACTAGGTGATTTGAACAAGCTACAATCTCAGAGCCTTAGTTTCCTCATCTTTAAATGGGTTAACAGCACAAACCGTATATAGATTGTTACGAAGCTAAATGTGAAGTACTTAGCACTTCAATGTTAATTAATAAATGTTTCCTTTCTCTTCAGAGCAACCCTGGCAGGAATAAGAAGAAGGCAGGAAGATACATAAAGAGCTACATAGCAAGGTCAATAAAATGACAAAGAGTGAGAGGGATAACATGGGAAGCCAAAAAAGAAATACAAACTTAATTCCCTGAAATAACCACATACACTTTTGCATTGTTTTCTTCCCTCAAAATTTAACACATAACGTTTATGCTAATCAAGGAACACACTAATATTCAAGAGAAATGAAAACATACATCTACCAAGAAACTTCCCCACAAATGTTCACAGCAGCATTATTCATAACAGGAAGCAAGTGGAAAGAATTCAAATGTCCATGAACTGGTGAATGGATAAACTGGTATCACCATACAATGAAACATTATTAGGCAATAAAAAGGAATGAAGTACACTTCCATGGATAAACCTTGAAAACATTATGCTAAGGGAAAGAAGCCAGATACAAAAGATCGAATATTGTATGATTCCATTTATAGGTGATGTCCAGAAAAGGTCAATCTATAGAGACAGAAAGTAGACTAGTGATTGCCTAGGATTGGAAGGGGTGGTGACCACTAATGTGCAGAGTTTCTTTTTGGTAGGACATGAATGTTTTGAAATTAGTATGAATATTCTTAAAACCACAGAATCATACACTTTATTTTTTTAACTTTGCCCTTTTATTTTATTTAAATTTGGGGGGTAATTAGTTTATTTATTTTATATGTATGTGTGTGTGTATATATATATGTATGTGTATGTATGTGTGTGTGTGTGTGTATATATATATGTATATACACACACACACACATATACATATATACATAGGGTTTTTTTTAATGGCAGTACTGGGGATTGAGCCCAGGACCTCATGCATGCTAGGCATGCACTCTACCACTGAGCTATACCCTCCCCCTTTGAATCATACACGTTAAATGGGTGAGTTGATGGTATGTGAATTACGTCTCAGTAAAGCTGTTAAAAAAGATAAAGAGAATAGAACAACAGCGAGGGAAGTGGCAAACAAAAATTTTTTTTCTAATCATTTCCTTCCTATATTCTAGTAGATTATCTCGTATATCCCACTGGGAAGACTGCCACCTTTAAAGAGAAAGTGTCTGCGTATAGAGAAAGTCTCTCTGGCACTGGTCATGACAAGGATTCATGGGCATTGCCAGAGAGGTTGGTAAGGGGACAGGGAAAGCCGGGCCTGAGTAGAAGTCAAGTGCCCTAGAGCAGTGCTTCTCAGGCTTGAAGGGACATGTATCAGCTGGGGATTGGTTTTCACAGGGTTGGTGTAGATCTAAAATGAAAGGATGGATTAAAACGTATAGTAATTGGCCAAGCACCATATAAATTTTGCTGTTAGTCAAGTCAAACATTTCTGAGTACTTGTGGGGCTCATTCTGAGAGGAGGAAGGGAAATAGTGGTAAGGTTTCCTTTTCCCTACTTTGCTTAAGGAAACGACAGCCACTTAACCTTATGGAGTCACAATCTCTTCAAATCTATACATTGGCAGCATCTGGCACAAGTTTTAGAATTATAGGATCTTAAATTGCTTTCAAATTCCTAACTAGAAAAGTCACATGGAGACAGCTGAGAGCTTATTCAGCAAAGTCACTTGGTGTGGAAAGATCTGAACTCTGGGGTCAGAAATCCAGGGGTTGAGGCCCAGGTCTAACATTTGCTAAGCTTTATATCTTTAGTGAAATCCTCAGTGTTTCTTCATATTTGATATGGGTGGGGAAACACATCTTGCCTGTGTCACAGGCTGGCAGTCGGATCAGCTGAGCTGATAGTGAAAGCATTGTGTCAAACTCTGGATGGGCTGCTTCACAGATCTTTTCATTGCATGTGTCTATCAGTAGAAAAACATTCAAACATGGACTCCCATGACCCACCTACACTGCTAGTGGGAATGCAGTTTGGTGCAGCCACTGTGGAAAACAGTATGGAGATTCCTCAAAAGACTAGGAATAGACTTACCATACGACCCAGGAATCCCGCTCCTGGGCATATATCCAGAAGGAACCCTACTTCAAAAAGACACCTGCACCCCAATGTTCATAGCAGCACTATTTACAATAGCCAAGACATGGAAACAGCCTAAATGTCCATCGACAGATGACTGGATGAAGAAGAAGTGGTATATTTATACAGTGGAATACTATTCAGCCATAAAAACTAACAATATAACGCCATTTGCAGCAACATGGATGTTCCTGGAGAATGTCATTCTAAGTGAAGTAAGCCAGAAAGAGAAAGAAAAATACCATATGAGATCACTCATATGTGGAATCTAAAAAAAAAAAAAAAAGAACATAAATACAAAACAGAAATAGACTCACAGACATAGAATACAAACTTGTGGCTGACAAAAGGGGGGGTGGTGGGAAGGGACAGACTGAGATTTCAAAATCTGTAGGTACTGACAGGCATATGCAGAATAGATAAACAAGATTATACTGTATAGCACAGGGAAATATATACAAGATCTTGTGGTAGCTCAAAGCCAAAAAGAATGTGACAATGAATATATGCACGTTCATGTATAACTGAAAAATTGTGCTCTACACTGGAATTTGACACAACATTGTAAAGTGACTATAACTCAATAAAAAAAATGTTAAAAAAAAATGGGCTCCCATGTCTTTTTTTCTTTTTGGTGGGGGAGGGGGTAATTAGATTTGTTTATTTATTTATTATTATTTTTTAATGGCAGCACTGGGGATTGAACCCAGGACCTCATACAGGCTAAGCATACACTCTACCACTGAGCTATACCCCCCTCTCTTCATGTCTCAATATTATGTACAACAGAAAATGCATACAAAAACAGAGGGAGGAAGCAGGAGATAAAAATACAGGATTCTATACAGGTAGATGAGATCAATAATCAATACAGAGTTTACTGAAACTGGTAACCATCTTATAGTTACGGAACAGAATATCCCTACTCCTCAGAAACACACACTCAATTATTTAGAGGTAAAGAGCCATGATGTATGTACTTTACCCTCAAGTGGTACAGAAAATATGTGTACACACACACAGGCATACCAGAGCATGCAGATGAAGTAAAATGTTAATAGTAGTTGAATCTGGGTAAAGGCTGTAAGGGTGGTCTTTGTATTTTTTTTTTTTTTTGCAAACTTTCAGGAAGTTTGAAATTATTTCCAAATAAATTAGAAATTCTAATAATTGGTTGGGACTTATAAAATGGCAGGGGAAAGAGCTTGGCCCACTATATCCCCAGGAAAGCAACAGTTTACCTGGTAAGATTATTTTTAGAAGCAATCTTTTTTTTTTTTATGATGGAGGTACTGGGGATTGAACCAAGGACCCTGCACGTGCTAATCACGCACCCTACCACTGGGCTATACCCACCCCCTCTAAAAGCAATCATTTTAAGTCTCTGGAAATTGTCCTAAGGGCATGCAGCAAATGTAGAAACATACATTGAAGAAAACCTATTAAATCTCAGCAAGAACAGAGAGAATGGATGGCATCTGAGCTATGATTTAAAGCTCTGCATGACAGAGGCTCTATCCTGGGTAGCCAAGAAGATGGGGGCGCAGACCCCTCCCAGCTGCCAGTCTAGGGCTACAGTTTCACCCCAGGAAGGGGAGGTTGCTGGTGTTCCTTATCCCCCTGACTGTGTTGTAGAAGTATCCTGATCAGGTGCAGCCAAGAAGACCAAGTCTCCCTTCTCTCACCCAGCTTATAGCTGAAGGGTAGAAACTCTACTCCACGTGCAACATGACAAGAACACTGAGCCTGGATCATCCTCACTCCAGCTCACTCCTAGGGCAGAGGCTGCAACACTCTTTTGTGATAAAACCATCAATAAACTAGGAATAGATGAGAACTTCCTCAACTTGATTAAATCCAACTATGAAAAGCCCAGAGCTAACATCAGAATTAATGGTGAAAGACTGAATGCTTTCCCCTTAAAATCAGGAAAAAGATGAGATGTACAATGTCACATCTTCTCTACAACATGGTACTGAAAGTTCGAGCCAGGGCAACTACGCCAGAAAAAGAAAGAAGCATCCAGACTGGAAAATAAGAAGTAACACTATCTGCAAATATAGATGACACAATCATATATAGAGAAAATCCCAAGAAAGTCACTAAAAAAAACTATTAGAACTAATAAATGAGTTCAGCAAAGCTGCAGGACAAAAAATCAATAGCATTTTCATCCACTATCAATGAACAATCTAGGGGGAGGGTATAGCTCAGTGGTAGAGTGTGTGCTTAGTATGTATGAGGTCCTGCGTTCAATCCCCAGTACCTCCATTAAAAAAATTTTTAATGAACAATCTGAAATGAAATTAAGAAAACAACTGCATTTATAGGATCATCCAAAATAATAAGACACTTAGAATAAAGTTAACAAAAGAAATACCAAATGTGTACTCTGAAAACTCTAAAATATTCTTAAAAGAAATTAAACGAGACCTAAATAAATGGAAAGACATCCCATGACAGACAATAACAAGTGTTGGCAAGAATGTGAAGCAATTGGAACCCTCATCCATTGCTGCTAGGAATGCAGAACACTGCAGCTGCTTTAGGGGGAAAAAATGATTTGGCAGTTTCTCAAAATATTAAACACAGAATTACGATATGACAGCAATTCCACTCCTTGGTACATAGCCAAGAGAAATGAAAATACAGAGTCACCGAAAACTTGTACACTAATGTTCATAGTCGCATTATTCATAATAGCCAAGAAATAGAAAACAACTCCAAAAATCTATCAGCTGATGAACAAAATGTGGAATATCCACACAATGGAATCTTATTCAGCCAAAAAATGAATGAAGTACTGTTACCTGCTACAACATGGATGAACCTTGAAAACATTATGCTGAATGAAAGGAGCCAGTCACAAAAGACCACATACTGTAAGATTTTATTTAAAGGAAATTTCCAGAATAGGCAAATCTACAGAGATAGGAAATAGACTGATGGTGGCCTAGGGCTGGAGTGGAGATTGAAGGGCATGAGACTGACTGCTAATGGACACAGAATGTCTTTCAGGGTGATGAAAATATTCTATAATTAGATTGTGGTGATGGTTGCACAACTCTAAATGTAATAAAAACCATTAAATTGTCATACATTAAATAGGTGGATTGTATGGTATTAGGTAAGTTACATCAAAATAAGTCCTTTAAATTGTAAACAGTCTATCTAAACAAATCAATTAAAGGCAAAAATCTACAGACTGAATTTAGAAAGCAAGAATCTATGTACTACATGCTGCCTATTAAAAACCCTACTTTAAATAAAATGATGCAAATAAAAGAAGCAATTTAAGGCTACAATGAAATACCACTATGCACCTACTTGAATGGCTAAAATTAAAAACGCTAACCAGATCAAGTATTGGGACAGATGTGGAGCAACTGAAACTCACTGACTCTACAATTTTACATTCCCATCAGCAACAACTTTGTATAACAGGTTGGCAGTTTCTTCAAAGTTAAACATACACTTACCATATGACTCAATGTCAGCTATTTACTCAAGAGAAATGAAAGCATAATGTCCTAGAAAGATCTGCTCACAAATGTTCACAGCAGCACTAGTCATAGTAGCTAAAAAACAAAAATAACTCCAGTGTCCAGCAGCAGGGGAATGGATAAATGCATTGTGGTATGTCCATACAATAGGATAATAAAAGAAATGAACTACTGGTACATACAACATGGATGACTCACAAAATAATTATGCTGAACAAAAGGAGCGAAACAAAAGAGACTACATACTGTATGATTCCCTTTACATAAAACTTTAGAAAATGCAAATTAACACATAGCGATAGGAAGTAGTTTAGGAGGGCAGTGTAGTTCCCCACTGGTTGAGAAGGAAGAAATTAACAAAGGGCTGGGAAGAAACTTTTGGAGGTAATGGATATTTTCATTATCTTGATTGTGGCAATGGTTTCACAGACGGATTTCAAAACTTATCACAAAACTTATCACACTGTACACGTTAAATATGTGCCGTTTATTGTGTGTCATTATGTCTCAATAAAGTTGATAAAAATAGATAAAAATCACATGTTCTCAAGGCCAACAGGATCTCACAAATCAATAAACCAACCCCAGGCAGATCCTTCAGCCCCTTTGTTACTTTGATGCTCCTGGGTTTTTTGTTGTTGTTGTTGTTTGTTTGTTTGTTTGCTTCTTTAATTTTGTTTAAAGCCTTTATTGGTTATTTAAATTTTACACACTATATTATTGCATTTTTTTATGGAAGTACTGGGATTGAACCCAGGACCTCGTGCATGCTAAGCATACGCTCAACCAATAGCTATACCCTCTCTTCAATACTCCTGGTTTTAAGCTGAGGATTATGACCCCTCAGTGTTCACCTTCTAAGTGGAATGAGCAACCCAAGACAACAACACAAGACAGAGCTATTTCCATCCTGCTGCTGGGCGTCCTGGAAGCACATATGTGTTGTTGCATGTGACACAATTTTTAGACATTGTACATATTGATATAGTTCAATAAAGATTTTTTTTCCTGGGACTTTGGCAACTCAGTCACTAATAGACTGAGACAGGATAAAGTCATCCCACATCAGGTCTCTAAGAATCTGCTGTTGAGGAAACAATGGAAGAGAGGGCTTGTGGAAATGAACAATGTGATGGCTAAAAGAATGAGCCTTGGAGACAAGTGCCCTGCACACAGTAAATGCTCAAAAAACTAGCAAAAAATAATTTAATAAAAATAGCAGAATTTAAAATTAAATACCATTAATTCCAAATTTGCCATAATCTAGATTACAGCTGGGTAGAAAGATATCTTCATATACGGACAAGGGAGTTTAAATAAAAGCATCAATTGCATAAGCAGGATTTCAGGGGGCATGAGAAATCCACTCAAGTAAATTAAACTTACAGGTCCTTCAGAAGGAATCTATTTACAGTTTAATACAGGTAGCACAGACTGCCTGTATTTCAAATCCTAACATCATGCCTTCATATCTTGTAACCTTGGGCAAGATACCAAACCTCTACATGACTCCATTTCTTCACCTATAAAATGGAGGTGAAAATAGTATCTATCTCACAGGGTTGTTGGTGGATTCATGAGTTAATCTTTGTAAAGTGCTTAGAACAAAGCCTGGCACTAAATTGCTACTTGTTCATTAAAGCTGTGATTGGCAAAAGTTTGTTTCAATCTGTACTTTTTGCTCAAATACAGTAATTTTACTTACAACTGGATGGAATTAATGAAGTATTTTTTCAGAAGTAAACACTCACCTACTCCTCCTAAGTTCTTTCAAAAGAGCATATCTTACATGCACCCCAGTGTTCATAGCAGCACTATATACAATAGCCAAGGCATGGAAGCAACCTAAATGTCCATTGACAGGTGACTGGATAAAGCAGCTGTGGTATATCTGTATAATGGAATACTACTCAGCCATAAAAAGGATAAAATACTGCCATTTATAGCAACATGAATGGACCTGGAGACTGTCATTCTAAGGGAAGTAACCCAGAAAAAGATAGAAAAATACCATATGGTATCAATTATATATGGAATCTAAAAAGAAAAAGAAAAAAAGAGGACACTAATGAACTCACCTACAAAACAGAAACAGACTCACAGAGATAGTAAACAACCTTATGGTTACCAGGGGAAAGGGGGTGGGAAGGGATAAATTTGGGAGTTTGAGATCTGCAAATGTTAACCACGATACATAAAAATAGATTAAAAAAAAAACAAATTTCTTCTATATAGCACAGGGAACTACATTCAATATCTTGTAATAACCTTTAATGAAAAAGAATACACTTCAGGATGACACCTGCACCCCAATGTTCATAGCAGCACTATTTACAATAGCCAAAACATGGAAGCAGCCTAAATGTCCATCAACAGGTGACTGGATAAAGAAGATGTGGTATATTTATACAATGGAATACTACTCAGCCATAAAAACCGACAACATAATGCCATTTGCAGCAACATGGATGCTCCTGGAGGATGTCATTCTAAGTGAAGTAAGCCAGAAAGAGAAAGAAAAGTACCATATGAGATCACTCATATGTGGAATCTAAAAAACAAAAACAAACAAACAAACAAAAACAAAGCGTAAATACAGGACAGAAATAGACTCACAGACAGAGAATACAGACTTGTGGTTACCAGGAGGGTGGAGGGTGGGAAGGGATAGACTGGGATTTCAAAATTGTAGAATAGATAAACAAGATTACACTGTATAGCACAGGGAAATATACACAAAATGTTATGATAACTCAGAGAGAAAATAATTTGACAATGAGTGTGTATATGTCCATGAATGACTGAAAAATTGTGCTGAACACTGGAATTTGACACAACATTGTAAAATGATTATAAATCAATAAAAAATGTTAAAAAAAAAAAGAAAAAGAATACAAAAACAAATATATGTATATATATACATGACTGGGACATTATGTTGTACACCAGAAATTGATACACTGTAACTGAGTTTAAAAAAAACTCAGTTTAAAAAAAAGAACGTATCTTGTTTGCTGCTCTAATTTTAACACCAAAAAAAGTTCAATTCTTTAAAACATCATTTGACATTTTCTGGCACATAGTCGGTGGTCAGTAAATGGTCGCTGAACAAATATTCTTCTGGATCAAAGCAAATTTACCATACTTAATATTACTGTTTCTACAGTCAGAGTTAAAAATGCAACATGCATCCCACCTAAGTAGGAAATAATCCCAAAAAGGTAGTGTTATCACCTAACCAGTTAACCAACTTCAATGAAGTTGCCCAAGATAAGAAAGGTGCTAGTTCATTGCAAAAGCAGAATTAAGGCTTTGGTTTCAGCCAAAATGATGATGCATTGCAGGCATTCCTTAGCACTTTTTGGCGATTACAAGAAATAAGACAGACTTAATGGCCCACAAACAGGAAGAACATGGACTATATCCTAAACTTCCTCACTGGGAAACAGCGGTCTTCAAAGTAACTGACATGAAACTCACCTGTCACCCCTCTTTTGAGGGGAATAGTGACCTAGTTTGTAATGCTTGTCCTGAGATACCTTTTAAAAAGAGAAATTAAATTCACTTTTATCTAATGTAAGGTCAGAATCAAGCAGAAAGAAAGATTTCCTTGCTTTGAGTGCCCCAGGTGAGCAGAAGTTGTAAGCATCCTCTCCGCAGATAGTAGTAAGTAAAGTGTCCTTAAAAGAATCAGCCAGGTGGTTACCACTTTGTCCTGGGGTCTGTCAGACATTTCTGTCTCCTCCTTTCTTTCAGTCGGTTTACAACATTGGTTAATTTCTGGTGTACAGCATAATGATTCAGTTATACATATATTTATGTGTATATATACATATATATATATTCCTTTTCATATTTTTTCATTATGGGCTATTACAAGGTATTGAATATAGTTCCCTGTGCTATACAGTAGGATAGGACCTTGTTTATCTATTTTATACATAATAGTATCTGCAAATCCCAAACTCCCAGTTTATCCCTACACTCCTCCCTCTTTCTCCCTTGGTAACCACAAGTTTGTTTTCTATGTCTGTGAGTCTGTTTCTGTTTTGTAAGTAAGTTCATTTGTGCCCTTTTTTTAGATTCCACATATAAGTGATATCATATGGTATTTTTCTTTCCCTTTCTGGCTTATTTCAGTCATTATACAAGGGAATACTACTCAGCCATAAAAATAATAAAATAATGCTGTTTGCAGCAACATGGATGGACCTCCACCTTTCTAGACTACTTTTATGTTACTGTGATGGCCACCTGTTCCAATAGTCTCTTCTTCAAGCCTCATCAGCCTCTCCTCAATCCTCAAACCACATACTTCACTGAGAAGAAAGATTGACAAATATGGGCTTTCTTGTTATTTGCCTCTCCAGTCTCAAGGGGAGGGCTACTGCTCCAACATGACTTGTTCCTTCCGGCTTCCATCCTTTTACACAAACCATTCAGCTGTTCCTGGAATCACTTGCTCTTGCCCCTCTACTCCACCCTAAGTCAAACACTTCCTTAAAAATATTGTTTTGTTTTGCTTTTTTTTTGTGGGGGTGGAGGGAAGATAACTAGGTTTACTTATTTATTTAATGGCAGTACTAAGGATTGAACCCAGGACCTCATGCATGTGAAGCACATGCTCTACCACTGAGCTATTTCCCTCCCTAGCTAAAAATATTTTTATTTTTAAAATAATTTTGGGGAGTAACTAGGTTTGTTTGTTTGTTTAATGGAGGTACTGAGGATTGAGCCCAGGACTTTGTGCATGCTAAGCAAACACTCTACCACTGAGCTATACCCTCCTCCCTATTTTATGTTTTTATACAATGCATGTTCCTCACTTTTTTCACCACTCACCTCCTTCTGGAGTCACCGGCTGGCTGTTCATTAAGTCTGCATTCCTTTTACCACCATGTATGGTACTGACTCAGGTATGTCAAGTCCCTAATCTCATTCTACTCCTGGGTTTTCAGCTCATACTATCACCTCAAGGCTAAGATGGCACCATATCAATCTGTTATCAACACTATACGTGGGTTGAGCCAGGAAGTGGGTGGGGACCTTCATGCTCAAGACAAGAAATATGGAACTGGGCCAGGCTTGAAGTTAATGAAAGAGGCCAAGTTCTCATTTGGGGAAAGCTCAAGGTGACCATGATATTTAAGGCGTTGTCGCCTAGGGACTACCAAGGACAAGTCTGTTATCTAACCAAGTCAGATTCATACACTCATTATAAGGAAGGGCGCTCCAGAGGAACCATGGGACACTGCTTACCAAGAAGGAGGAGGGGAACATCTTTGGGGGATGTTTCTGAATGATTATGAGGTGGGCCTGAGGAAAGTGGGGATTGGTTCTGGACTGCTTATTATTTCTGAGGTGGGATTAGGAGAAACGGGGATAAACTAGGGATTGGATGCTCTTCTGAGGCAAAGGCAGCTCAGCAATTGTTAAGCCCCAGTGATAGATGGAAAGAGCAGAGTGGGTCTGGGGCATTATTAACAAGAAAGCAGCATTCACTGAGAGAGGGTACCTGTATGCTTTTTTATAGCTGCTACCTGAGTCAGGGAGCAACAATGTTTCCTGTTAACTTTGCAGTCTTCTTTAGCAGTGTCTGTCCTCCCAGCCCAATGAACAGCAAGAGCTGACTTTTTTTTTTTTTTTTCAGTCCCAGCTAATTCTCCCATCCTGGACGTCTTTGACTCTTTCAATGAGATGGATATGGTGAGATGCATGCATTGCACCTTCCAGTTGATTTTCAGTCCTGCAGATGTTTAGATCTGAGAACAAATTATACAACCAAGAAGAAGCTGGACTATATCTACTGACTTTGAATGTTTAGGTAGGAAACTGAAGACTTTAAGCTTTTTACCTCTTCTTCCTTTTGAAGGTCATGACTTTTGATTAGAAGGGAGGATATGGGAAGTGAATATATTGCTACTTAGATTATGTCAAAGAATAGGATGTGGTTTTCTGGACAATCGTTTAAGATCTCAGGATGATGAACTTCTGGCAAGGGATGGAGGAAATTGCACACAGACTGGGAAGAAATGATTTTGCTGGGGATTCATGAACATGACAAATATGGTTGGAAAATGTTAAGGAAAGGAAAAAAATACCACCAAAAATGTGACATAGAAACAAAAACCAGGAGTAGGTATAATTAAGTGGTAGAGCACTGTGCTTAGCATGCATAAGATCCTGGGTTCAATCCCCAGTAACTTCACTAAGAAAGAAATAGATAGATAGGTAGATAGATATATATATATTGATAGATAGATAGATAGATAGATAGATAGATAGATAGTAAAATGCCAACCAAAAAAAAAAAAAAACAGACAGAGAGAGCGCTAGTGAGATGGCATCTGGCACTAGATCATAGAAGGCAGTAGAGTATAATAGTTAAGGAGAGGTTTGGAGCCAGGCTGACCAGGGTGCTGACTCTTCCTTGCCATGTAATCTTGGTTAAAACTCTTACCTCTCTGAACCCTCATTAGCCCATCCATAAAATGGGTATTAGAATATTTACTTCACTAGGCTCACATGAAAACTAAAGGCTATAATGCATTCAAATATGTATCACAGTGTGTGGCCCAGTGTAAGCACCCAAAAGGCAGCCACTATCATCATCATTGTTATCATCACTGTCATTTGCAGTAAAAAGGTGGTATGGTACTTTCTTATGTAATTTAACAAGCCAGATGGTGGAAACATAGTGAATAACGGTTGAGAATAAAAGAAAAGAGAAAGAAATGATGTTATTATGTCATGTTACGAACATCTCTGGAATACAAGAAAGGTATAGTATTGAATTATATCCCCTCTTCCTCATACTTCTTTTCCCCTCTAAACAAGCAGGGGCAATCTTGTGTATACAAACACACACACACACACACACACACACACACACACACACACACACACACACACACATCCCTTTCCCCTTTCCTCCTCTGTTTTCTGTATCTCAGGACATCCAATCCACCCAATCTGAATTTCAAAGTCAATGCTGACCTATGAGAGGTCAGTTTTTAGTAGCGGGAAGGGTGCACAAGCCAGATTTATGAGTTGAAGGCTGAAAAATGAAGAAATACAGATGGCTCTTTCAAGAAATTTTCAGATAAAATGGAAGGCAAAAGATTTCCTATGAGTCTATAGGAAATGTAGATTTGGGGGAAGGTGAAAGAGTTTCTTGGATATGTCTACAGATAGAAGAAAGAGCTCTTTGAGAAAAATACTAAAGATACTAGAGAGAAGGAAGAGATTAATGGAACACAGAATACCTTTTTTTTTTTTTTAATGGAGGTACTCGGGATTGAACCCAGGACCTCATGCATGCTAAGCATGTGCTCTACCACTGAAGACAGAATATCATTCAGGAGGCATCAGGGGATAGGTAAAAAGAAAGACAGGTCAGCCTTGGGAAAGATGATACAAAAAGAATGAAGATAAAAGTAGCCATGGAAATAAATGTTACAAGGGAAAGACAGTTTGTGACCAGTGGGCTCTCTCCTCTCCGGGAAGTATGTAACTAGATTATCTGCTGGGGCTGGCGTTGGGGGAGTTGGGGATAGGGAAGGCTAAATTAGGGCACTGGAGGGGTGTGGTAAAACAAGGGAACAGATGCTGTGGGAAATTAGAAAAGGAACCAACTAGGAATGTGTAAAAAAGGATTAGCCAGCAGCCGTTGAGGATCCAGCTGTGGTCAGAAATCACAGTTTGGTCATGGATATAATCCACATGGGGAGATGACTGTCCTGAGTACTGCTCAGCAGCCTGGGAACAGAACAGAAGCAAACAGATGCTAAAGTCCATCGAGGATTGTGGATTGGCAGGGCAGGTGCCGGGCAATGAGGGGGACGTGAGGGAATTGAGGAGACTGGTGGGAATTGGTATCAAATGGCTGGCAGGGTTTAGTGGCAGTGGGAAATGGCTGGGTGAGTGGGAAAGACTGTAGAAGCAGGAGAGGACTGAAGTCAGGAAGAAAAGAGACAAGGGAATTTGAGTGTCAATGAGGTCAGAGAGGCTGGGCAAGAGGAAGGGAATGCGGGAGGTGGAAGGCGAGAGGTACTAGTCCAAAAACTGATTTCAGAGTTTGAAACCTCAGAAGTAGAATTGTTCCAGCTGGTGACGAGGCCCCTTTAAAGTGTAGCCATTGGGTGAAGTTACTGAAGCAGCATGAAAACAAACGGCATAGTATTGGAGGTCAAAGAAGTGTTATGCTGGAGATTTGATGATGCATCCATGTGGCCACTGACATGGTCTAGGATGATGACAGGGGTCAGGATTCCATAAGACACTAAGCTACATGCCAGTGGCCTCAAAAATGGTAAGCAGGTAACCCATGGATCAGTCTATGCCAATGAGGACAGTTGTATATGATGCAATGGCACACACACTAAAGAATAAGGAAAAAGGAAGGTGTTGAACAATATCCTGGAGCAGAAGCGAGCTTTGAGATTGAGGAACTGTAAGAGAGTGAGCAGCTTCCATTAAAGAGGGTAGTGGAAAAAAAAATACTGTCATCAAGGCGAAGAGTTCTGGCAAAATGGTTGTGAATATAGGGACATTTCTTGACCAAAGTAAGGATTTCTGGAGGCCACAAGAGATCTGAGAAGGGAGTGTCAGCCTGGGAGCAATATGCCTATGAAAGGAAAAGGGCTGTACTGAACTTATAAGGGGACAATTTCATCCTCTAGGATGCTGAGGAAGCAGCGGGAGGAACTAGACTTCTGTGTAAGTTTGACCAAGAAAGAAGAACTGACTGGTAAAAAGTAGAAGTGAAAAAAACTTTAGGAAATACGGCCATGTCATCTTAAGTTTCCCACCTTACTGGTGGGTAATGACCAAGGACAAAAAAGTGTGATAGGTACCAAGATATTCCCCCAGATATCGGGAACAAAAATTTTTACAAGAGACCACAGTGACACTTAAGCAGACTACTATTTAAGAGGAGTAAAAGATTTTAGGGAAAAAGTTCTCATAATAGCATCAATCTCCCGTGATCTTGAAGGAAAAAAAAAGGAGAAATGACTAAAGAACACAAAGTAGCGACACAGGAAACATGCTGGCAGGCTACAGGAACTAATGTAGCTACAGCAAGCACAGATTTTTCAAGGTAAGATCACTACCCCTAAATAGAAGATATATGTGAACAGGTGACAAAGACAGTGAGGGAGTAAAAACACCAGAAGGCTGACTTGGTTCCTATTTCTAGTCCATCTTCAATGATCAAGATAATTTTCACATTGGAAACGGTGGCACGAATACAAATAATGGTTTGACAAAGCCCAACAGATACTGAAATATTGAGACTAGCCAGCAGTTTAAAATGAGTTTGGGTCTCTGGGCCCACATCAAGGACACCCTGTGGTACTGAGAGACCCAACATTTCTGATTGAGAAGCCACTGCTGGTCACCTCCAAAAGTTCACGGCCAACTACAGAAATGAAGGATGACTATTGTTGGACAACTAACAGCCTAATTTTCAAAGGTCAGATTATTTCTAAAACAGCTCAGAAAGCAAAGACCGTTGATTTTGATGAAAAAAAAAACCAGTCTACAGGAGGATATTAAACTGATGGTTATGAGCAATGATCACATAGTGAGACTGGTAGATTGAGGTAATGCCATCGACTGTTTTTGAGTTTCAGTAAGTCATTAAAGACATTTTACCCCATGGACTACATT
>NC_045732.1:43532730-43562779 GCF_009834535.1 Camelus ferus | reverse complement strand
CAACTGTTAAAAACAACCACAGGCTCAGCTGGATTGTCACATTCTTCATCACAACCTCTTTCTTTACGTTTGTATGTTGACTTTCTGCACCAACTCATATTTCCCACTGAAAATAAAATATTGTGATTTGGAAAATGCATTTAGTAGAATAAATATACTTGAACACTTCCGTGCCCAAATGGTGATGCACACTGATTTTTTAATATTGAAAATAGTTTGAAAATAAGTCTAAAAGTAATTTTATCCTGTGTGATTCCCAATCACACAAAATGTGGAAACTTGCAAAAGCAATTGTTTATGTCATGCCCAAGCTGACAGGAAAATCAACATAAGGCACCTGGGAAGAGAAGAGCACATTTCTGAAAGAGTTTCCTTTCACAAGTTGATTTACCATCATAGAGATATTTATGAAAATACCACTAGAGAAAACAGCTATTATCAAAAAGTCAAAAGACAGCACGTATTGGTGAGGATGTGGAAAAAAGGAAACCCTTGCCCACTGTGGCTGGGAATGTAAATTGCTGCAGCCACTGTGGAAACCGTAGAGGTGTCTCAAAAAACTACAAATAGAACTACCACAATGACTTAGCAATTCGAATCCTGAATATCTATTCAAAAGAAATAAAAACACTATTTCAAAAAGACACATGCACCCCAGTGTTCATACCAATACTATTTACAACTGCCAAGATATGGAAGCAACCTAAATGTCCATCAACAGACAAAGGGATAAAGAAGATATTGGTATATACACACACACACACACACATACACAATGCAATACTACTCAGACATGAAGAATGAAACTTTGCCATTTGCAATAATATGGATGGGCTTGCTGAAGTGAAATAAGTTAAACAATGAAAGGTAAATGCTGTATGACACCGCTTCTATGTGGAAACTAGAAAATAGAACTAGTCAATATTAAAAAAAAAAAAAAAGCAGATTCACCAAAATAGAGAAAAACTACTGTTACTAGTGTGGAGAAGGAGTGGTAGATGGGCAATGTACAGGGGGAGGAGTAAGAGCTACAAATAATTAGCTATAAATTAAGCTACAAGGACATATTGTACAAAACGAGGAATACAGTCAATATTCTATAATAACTTTAAACACACTATAAATTTTAAAAATGTGATTCACTATATTTTACACGTATCACCTTAGCTAATACATGCATCCCCTATGCTTATATTAAAAGAAAAAGAAATTACCACTAGAGAATTAATACCTGTGTAACTACCATTTTTGGCACACTTTCATTTATTAAGGCCTTTCTCGGTCCCCCCGCAATCACATTTTATTGAAACAAAAAGCCACACTTTCATTTATTAAGGCCTTTCTCGGTCCCCCCGCAATCACATTTTATTGAAACACAAAGCCACACTTGTTCTTTGTCTGCACTGAAACGGCAGCGTTGACTGGTGGCAATAAAACCTCTGTGTAGCACTCTCTTAACCTGGCACAATGCTCAGTGCACTACAAATCTCAGGACATAGTCAAAGCCACACATCTGTCTGTTTCTAGGCCTTTCCTTTACCATAACCTTGTCCCCTGTCACTACCCTGGGCCCCAGTGGCGACTTCGGATTCTCTGCACTGTCGGCACTTTCAGTGTCTCCGGGACACAGATTCCGCAAATAATGCCCTCAAGGCTCAACCCGTCTTCACCCGACTCCCTGCCGTCCGCCTCCCACTGTCCCCCTGTTCCCACTGCCACCTCGACAGCCATGGCGGCAGTGACACCTGTGAGAAGGACGACGACCTCGAAAACCGTTCTCCTCCAAGGCCGCTGATCGCACCGCCAGAAGCCTGCTGACTCCCACTCATACACACGCACACTTAAACTCCCGGCAGGACGGACCTGTGACCTAACAGGTGATCGCAGCCTAGTAGAAACAGCCTCCATTCGGACAGCCCGGCACCCAGAACGCATTGTACATGCTACACCCCGAGGACCGACGGAAAGGCGCATAGCCCTGAGCATTTGCAGTGTGTCTCCTGTGCCGCGTGGGCTGGTTTCCCCGCCCTCCATGGGACCCCACCAAGATTCCCAGATCTCTGCTCTGCGGACAGTTCGTGGTGCCTCCAGGGCTCAGATAACACAAATAACACCCCCAAGAGACATCCCATTTTCATCTGACCCCCACCCCTCAACGGCCCACCATCTTTCCTTATCCCAGCCCTGCCACCAGGACAGAAATGGCTGTTGCCACACCTGTGAGGACAACGACTTCAAGGACCCTCCTCCTCAGAGGCCACAGATCGCACAATGACCCCCCGCAGCCCCGATCCATGAAAAGCCTGCTAGCTCCCCATCACACTCACGCACACTTAAACTCCCGGCAGGACGGATCTGTGGACCTACCAGCTGACTGTAGCCGAGTAGAAACAGGCCAGACAGTGAAACACTAGGCGCACCATTCGGCACCCAGAATGCGCTGCACAGTCTACACGACGAGGGACGATGGGAGGCGAGCAGTAACGAGCATGCGCCGTGTCTCTCTCCTGTGTCGCATTGGCCGGTTTCCCCGCCTCCCATGGGACCCCACCTGGATTCCTGGATCTCTGCTCTGTGGACAGTTCCTGGTACCTCTAGGGCTCAGATATGCAAATAACACCCCCAAGAGTCACCCCTCCCCTCCGCCACCCACCGTCCTCCTTTGTCCCAGCCCCACCATGAAGATGATGGCTGAGGTGGCTGCTAGTAGAATGCCTCCTGTAAGAGAATTGGCAAAATACTCCATAGGATTTACACAAGATCAAGAATCTCGTAACCTAATATTCACAGTGTCCAGTATATGATTAAAAATTACTCAGAATACTCAAAAAGCTAAAAACTGAACTACCACATGACCTAGCAATTCCACTCCTCCATATATATCCAAAAGAAACAAAAACAATAATTCAAAAAGATACACGCACCCCAATATTCATAGCAGCGCTATTTACAATTGCATAGAAATAGAAGCAACCTAAATGGCCACCAACAGATGATTGGATAATGAAGCTATTTTATATATATATATATAAAATATATAGTGTCTATACAGATAGACATAGATAGATCTATATACATACATATAGAATGGAATGTTACTCAGCCTTAAAACAGAACAAAATTTTGCCATTTGCAGCAACGTGGAGGAACTTGGAGGCGATTCTGTGTAATAAGTCAAACAGGGACAAATACTGTATAAAATCACTTATGTGTAGAAGCTAAAACATAAACCAGTGAATATAACCAAATACTAGAACCAGATATAGAGAACAAAATAGTGTTTACCAGTGGTAGGAGGGGCAAAATAGAAGTCAGACAGTAGGAGGAACACTCTGTTGGATGTAAGATATGCTCCAGGATGTACAACATGGGGAATAAGAGCCAATATTTTGTAATACCTGTAAGTGGAAAGTGACCTTTAAAATTGAAGTAAAAATACTGAAACTATGAAAAAAAACAGGGAAATCTAAGCTCACATGGGAAAGAAAATCAATGCAGAAAAGAATGAAATGCTGGGATTATCTGACAACATCCTCAAAGCAGCTAATGTAAAAATGCTTCAACAAAGCAATCATGCTCACGTTTGAAACAAATGTAAAAACAGAAATACTTAACACCAAAACACAGAGAGAGAGAGCTTATATTTCAAAAAACAAATGTAAATTTTAGAAGGTGAAAATATGATAACCAAATAAAAATCTCACTGCATGGGTTTAATAGCACAACGGAGATGAAAAGGTGAACTTGAAGACAGAACAATAGAAATTATTCAATCTGAACAATTCAGGAAAACAATTGATTGAGAGAAAAATGAACTACATCTCAAGGACCTGTGGGAAAATACCAAAAGATGTATAATTTTTAAACAAAACATATATAATTTTCCTTCAGAAACCTAGGAAAAGTGAAAGAATATGGAAATTAAAAATAAAATTTTTCAAGTAACGATTGTTGAAAACTACACAAATTTGGCAAAAGACATAAACCTACAGATTCAGTAAGCTAAGCAAACACCAAACAAGTTAGACCCAGAGAAATCCATACCTGGCCATATTAGAATGAAACTGCTGGAAACTGAAGACAAAAAAAAAAAATCTTGAAAGCAGAGAGCAAAAAAAGGTGCATTACTTACAAGAGAACAAGGATTCAGTTGACTGCAGAATTCTTATCAGAAATCATGTAGGCAAGGAGGAAGTGTCTCAACATTTCTTTTAACTTTTCTTGCTTGAGTCATAGTCATTTTACAATGTTGTATCTATTTCCAGTGTAGAGCACAATTTTTCAGTTATACATGAATGTACATATATTCATTATCACATTTGTTTTTGCTGTGAGCTACCACAAGATCTTGTATATATTTCCCTGTGCTATACCTTATAATCTTGTTTATCTAGTTTACATGTGCCTGTAAGTATTGATAACTTTTGAACTCCCAGTTTATCCCTTCCCGCCCCCCAACCCTTGGCAACCATAAGTTTGTATTCTATGTCTATGAGTCTGTTTCTGTTTTGAATTTATGTTTTTGTTTTGTTTTGTTTAGATTCCACATATAAGTGATCTAATATGGTATTTTTCTTTCTCTTTCTGGCTTACTTCACTTAGAATGACATTCTCCAGGAAAATCCATGTTTCTGCAAATGGTGTTATGTTGTCGGTTTTTGTGGATGAATAGTATTCCATTGTATAAATATACCACTTCTTCTTTATCCAGTCATGTATCAATGGACATTTAGGCTGCTTCCATGACTTGGCTATTGTAAATAGTGCTGCTATGAACATTGGGGTGCAGGTGTCTTTTTAAAGTAGGGTTCTTTCTGGATATATACCCAGGAGCAGGATTTCTAGGTCATATGGGAAGTCTACTCCTAGTCTTTTGAGGAATCTCCATACTGTTTTCCACAGTGGCTACACCAAACTGCATTCCCAACAGCAGTGTAGGAGGGTTCCCATTTCTCCACAGCCTCTCCAGCATTTGTCATTTGTGGACTTTTGAATGATGGCCATTCTGGCTGTTGTTTTGATTTTCATTTCTCTGATAATTAGTGATATTGAGCATTTTTTCATGTGCCTATTGATCATTTGTATTTCTTCATTGGAGAATTGCTTGTTTAGGTCTTCTGCCCAATTTTGGATTGGGTTGTTTGTTTTCTTTTGTTTGTTTAAGTCGTATGAGCCACTTATATATTCTGGAGATCAAGCCTTTGTAGGTTTCATCTTTTGCAAAAATTTTCTCCCATTCGGTAGGTTGTCGTTTTGTTTTGCTTATGGTTTCCTTTGCTAAGCAGAAGCTTGTAAGTTTCATTAGGTCCCATTTGTTTATTCTAGCTTTTATTTCTATTGCTTGGGTAGACTGCCCTGGGAGAACATTTTTGAGATATATGTGAGGTAATGTTTTGCCTAGGTTTTCTTCTGGGAAGTTTATTGTATCTTGTCTTATGTTCAAGTCTTTGATCCATTTTGAATTTAGTTTTGTGTGTACTGTAAGGGGGTTTTCTACTTTCATTGATTGACATGCTGCTCTCCAGTTTTCCCAACACCATTTGCTGGAGACTATCTTTATTCCATAGTATACTCTTGCCTCCTTTGTCGAAGATTAGTTGACCGAAAGTTTGTGGGTTCATTTCTGGGCTCTCCATTCCGTTCCATTGGTCCATATGACTGTTTCTGTACCAATAGCATGTTGTCTTGATGACGGTAGCTCTATAGTATTGTCTGAAGTCTGGGAGAGTTATTCCTCCAGCCTCTTTCTTTTTCTTTAGTAATGCTTTTGCAATTCTAGGTCTTTTGTGGTTCCATATAAATTTTATTATGATTTGTTCTAGTTCTGTGATATACGTCCAGGGTAATTTGATAGGTATTGCATTAAATCTTTAGATTGCCTTGGGCAATATGACCATTTTAACAATATTGATACTTCCAATCCAAGAGCATGGGCTATCCTTCCATTTTTTAAAGTCTTCTTTAATTTCCTTCATCAGCGTTTTATAGTTCTCCATGTATAAGTCTTTCACCTCCTTG
Organism: Camelus ferus; assembly: GCF_009834535.1. Taxonomy (NCBI): domain Eukaryota; kingdom Metazoa; phylum Chordata; class Mammalia; order Artiodactyla; family Camelidae; genus Camelus; species Camelus ferus. The sequence continues at coordinate 43,556,761 of NC_045732.1, read as the reverse complement.
GTTAGATTTATTCCCAGGTATTTTATTGCTTTTGGTGCTATTTTAAAGGGGATTGTTTCTTTACTTTCTTTTCCTGTTGATTCATCATCAGTGCAAATAAATGCAACTGATTTTTGAACGTTAATCTTGTAACCTGCTGCCTTGTTGAATTCTTTGATTAGCTCTAGTAGTTTTTTTGTGGACTTTTTAATGTTTTCTATATATAGTATCACGTCATCTGCATATAGTGACACTTTTACCTCTTCTTTTCTGATTTGGATCCCTTTTATTTCTCTCTCTTGCCTGATTGCTGTCACTAGGACTTCCAAGACTATGTTAAATAGGAGTGGTGATAGTGGGCAGCCTTGTCTTGTCCCAGATTTTAGAGGGAAGCTTTTGAGTTTTTCACCATTGAGTACTATGCTGGCTGTAGGTTGTCATATATAGCTTTTATTGCATTGAGATGTGTTCCCTCTATACCCACTTTGGTGAGAGTTTTTATCATAAATGGGTGTTGAATTTTATCAAATGCTTTTTCTGCATCTATTGAGACAATCCTGTGTTTTTTGTCCTTTCTCTTGTTGATGTGATGTATGACATTGATTGATTTGCATATGTTGAACCACCCTTGTGTCCCTGGGATGAACCCCACTTGATCACAATGTATAATCTTTTTTATGTGCTGTTGGATTCTATTTGCTAATATTTTGGTAATGATTTTTGCATCTATGTTCATCAGTGATATTGGTATGTAATTCCCTTTTTTGGTAGTGTCTTTGCCTGGTTTTGGTATCAGGGTGATGGTGGCTTCATAGAATGAATTTGGGAATACTCCCTCCTTTTCAATCTCCTGGAAGAGTTTGAGAAGGACTGGTATGAGTTCTTCTTTGTATGACTGGTAGAATTCCCTGGTAAAGCCGTCCATTTTTGGACTTCTGTTTGTAGGGCAGTTTTTTATTGCAAATTTGATTTCATTTCTAGTGATTGGTTTGTTCAAGTGGTCAGTTTCTTCTTGATTCACTCTTGATGGACTGTATGTTTTCAGAAACTTTTCTTTCTCCTCTAGGTTATCCATTTTGTTTCCATATACTTTTTCATAATATTCTCATATGATATTCTGTATTTCTATGTTATTTGCTTATTTGTGCTCTATTTTTTTACTTCTTTGTGAGTTTGGCCAGAGGTTTGTCAATTTTACTTACTTTTTCAAAAAACCAGCTTGTTGGGGTTTTTTTTTCTCTTTTTTTAATCTCTATTTTATTTATTTGCTCCCTGATCTTTATTATTTCCTTCCTTCTGCTGACTTTTGGGTTTTTTTCCTCTTCTTTTTCTAATTCTTTTAGCTGGTGTGTTAGATTGTTTATTTGAGTTTGTTCTTCTTTTTTGAGGAAGGCCTGTAATTCTATAAACTTCCCTATTAGCACTACCTTTGCTGTGTCCCATAAATTTTGTGTAGTTGTGTTTTCATTTTCATTTGTCTCAAGGTATTTTTCACTTTCAAATTTGATTTCCTCATTGACCCACTGGTTTTTTCATAGCATGTTCTTTAATCTCCATGCTTTCCTTTTTTTCTCCTTTGTTTCTTTGTAGTTGAGTTCTAGTTTCATTGCATTGTGCTCACTAAAGATGCTTGAGATAATTTCTGTTTTCTTTAAATTATTGAGGCTTCTTTTCTGCCTGAGTACATGATCGATCCTAGAGAATATTCCATGTGCACTTGAAAAGAATGTATATCTTATTTCGGGGGAGTGTAATGCTTTGAAAATATTCACCAAATCTAATTTTTCTATCGTATCATTTAACTTCTCTGATGCCTTATTTATTTTCTGTCTGAAAGATCTCTCTAGTGATATTAATGTGGTGTTAAATTCTATGACACTGATTGTATTCCCATCATTTTCCCATTTTAGTTCTGTTAGTATTTGTTTTATTTACTTAGGTACTCCTATGATTGGAGTGCATGTATATTTATGAATGTAATATCATCATCCTGTATAACTCCTTTAATCATTATAAAATGTCCTTCTTTATCTTTCTTTATGGCCTTTGTTTTAAAGTCCATTTCGTCTGAAATCAGTACTGCTACACCTGCTTTATTGGCTCTTCCATTTCCATAGAATATTCTTTTCAATCCTTTTGCTCTCAATCTGTATGTGTCCTTCTCCCTAAAGTGGGTCTCTTGTATGCAGCATATTGATGGTTCTTGCTTTACTATCCAGTCTGCCACTCTGTGTATTTTGACTGGAGCATTTAGTCCATTAACATTTACAGTAATTAATGATAGATGTGTGTATATTGTCTTTTTGAACTTATTTTTGCAGTTGATTTGATATTTCCTCTTTGTTCCCTTCTTCTTCTTCTTTTTTTTTTTTTTTTTGTTGTTGTTTGGTAATTTTCCTTTGTATTATCATGGATTTTATTTAGTTTCTGTGACTCCCTTGTAAGTTTTTGGCTTGTGGTTACCCTTTTTTGTAAGTCTATTAGTCCATTACTATAACTGTTTCTATTAAACAGATAGTAACATGATCTCAAGAACAAAAAAATTTTAAAAAGAAAGAAATATACTCTATATTTTCTTGCTTCCCTCTCACACTCTTAGTGATTTAGATATTTATTCTATTTCTAATACATGGTAGTTATCACCTTTCCAGTTATGAGTTTCTCATTTCTGTAGCATCCTGCTTCTTTTCTATTTAGAGTAGACCTTCCATTATTTCTTTTAGCATGGGTTTAGTGTTGCTAAACTCTTGTAGTTTTTGCTTGTCGGTGAAATTCTTTATGTCTCCTTCTATCCTAAATGATAGCCTTGCTGGATAGAGTATCCTAGGCTGCATCTTTTTTTCATTCAGGACTTTGAATATATCTTGCCACTCCCTTCTGGCCTGCAGTGTTTGTGTAGAGAAATCAGCTGAAAGCCTTATGGGGGTTCCCTTGTAATTCACTCTTTGTTTATCTCTTGCTGCCTTTAGGATTATTTTGTTATCCTTGACTCTGGCCATCTTGATTATGATATATCTTGCTTATGATATATCTTGCTATGGGTCTGTTTGGGTTCTTCCTGTTTGGGACCCTCTGAGCTTCCTGTACTTGGATATCTGATTCCTTCTTTAAGTTTGGGAAGTTTTCAGTCATGATTTCTTCAAATACCTTCTCAATCCCCTTTGCTCTCTCTTCCCCATCTGGAAACCCTATTATTTGTAGATTGTCATGCTTTATATTATCCTTTAGGCCCCTTATATTGTTTTCATTGATTTTTATTTTTCTCTCAGCTGTTCTGATTGGGTGCTTTCTGTTAACCTGCCTTCTAGGTCACTTATTCATTCCTCTGCCTCATGTAACCTGCTTTGTACAGCCTTTAGATCAGCCTTCATCTCAGCAAATGAGTTTACCAATTCTACTTGGTTCTTCTTTATAGCTTCAATTTCATTTTGACATATGTTATATCTCTAAACCCTATCTCTTTTAGTTCTGTCAGTAATTTGATCACTTCTTTTTTGAAATCTTGATCTAGTAGGCCATCAATGTCTATATTATTGATAGTTCTTTCAGGGGATTTCTCTTGCTGTTTTAATTGGGAGTGGTTCCTCTGCTTCTTGATCTTGCTTATCTCTCTCTGGCACTGTGGCTTATGCAGTATCAGTTATCTATTGTGGTCCTTAAGGAGTTTATTTGTTTATCTTTGTCATGCCTATGCAGGAATAAAATTTTTTAAAAAGAGAGAATTTTAAAAGAAGTGAGAGAAAGGTTTGAAAACAGTGTATAATCAATAATAGAAGAGCTAGTTGAATCAGAATAGCACTCGAGTTGAGACGTCTTAAAAAAGAGGGGGATGTGTTCTCATGGAGACTGTGCACTCTTAATGATTTTATCATGATGTCTTTCTATCTTTGCCCTGTTTCACGAACTCAGCTTCCTGCTTCCAGAGGCCCTCCATTGGCACCCCTCATCTGTGCTGCTCTCACTGCCTGTCGGCAAGCAGATCACACCCCCTCCCAACACTGCACTCAGGTGGTGTGCTCTTACATGGTGGGCAGGCAGGTCACTCCCCCTCCTAATGACGTGATCAAATGCTGTGTTGAGGCGAGGTAGGTGGGCAAATCGCACCCCCTTCCAGCACCACAATCAAGTTCTGTGCTCCTACCAGGAAGGCAGGTAGCCACCAGGCCTCTCCTGGCATGCAGTCACTCCCCTGCTCTGGGCAGCTGCCCGTTCCACCTCGGGTCCACCATCTATACATGGGCTTGGAGAAGATGGAGGAAAAGCCCTGTCCCTGCTCCAAGCCAAAACTCAGCTCCCTGTTTGTCTTGGCAGAACAAGTTCTCTGAGGTACCAGGGCAAAAAGATCCTATATGTCTCGGACTTTAAACAAGTCTCATTCTCGCCTTTGAGGCTGCTAAACTCTTAAATACAGATTCAGGTTTTGACCACATTCCCACCTGAGTGATAAGCCCCAGCAGATATGGGGGCAGTGGCTGAGTTCTGCCTCTCCTCTCCTGAAAACTTAACATGGGTTTTCAGAGATAGCGGTATGGCCCCTATTCCCCCCAGCATATATCAGCCATTTTTCTTTCATATTTTATGGAGGGCTCAGTATATTTTGCCCTGTGTACACACTCATCCAAGGTGCACAGCACCTTGCATTCCACTGGGATTGCCTCTGTGCAGCCCGCCCTACTCTGCTTCCCAGCTCAGGCAGCCTATCCCGTCCCCCACCTGCCACTTTGACTATAGGGCTGGGAGTTGCGAAGATCCTCTGTGCCTGTTTAACTTAGTTCTATCGATCAAGGGGTACTCCATACAGATCTGAGCCCCAAGGGTTTCCCTTCCATCCAGCTGACCTCTCCGTTGGAGAGGGGTGAGACCCAATGAACGAGCACTATACATCCTTTGCCACTCCCTCCTCGTGGGACCGATCCTGTACTTTTTTGCTTTTTCTTCTTTCCTTTTCTCCTACCAGATTCGTGGTGTCTTTGTCTTTTCAAGAGGGCAATATTCTGTCTGAGTGCAGCAGGTGCTCTGATTGGCTGGGTGGTTCCGTGGATGTGGCTTTTGGTGTATTTGTGGGAGAGGGTGAGCTATGAGCGTCCTTCTACTCCACCATCTTGCCCTCCTCTCTCAACATTTTTTAAATGCTGAAAGTAATGAAATCTCAACCCCAAATTCTTCATCTAGCAAAATATTTTTCAAGAAAGCGCATGTTTAAAAAAAAGTGCAGAAGAAGAAAAAGAAGAAGAATGTGTGGTTAGCAGACCTGAAAGAATTGCATCCAGAATCCTTCAGCCAGAAGGGAAATGATACAACAAGGAAACTTGGAACATTATTAAGGAAGCAAGCACTGCAATGAAATTGGTAGGTATTTGGCCACATATACTAGACTAGGCTTCTCTTTTTGAAGTAATTAGAAATATATTTGAGGGGGAGGGTACACTCAAGTGGTGGACTGCATGCTTAGCAAGCATGAGGTCCTGGGTTTAATCCACAGAACCTCCTCCAAAAAACACAGAAATAAACATAATTACTTCCCCCTCCCAAAAAAACCCACACAAAAACTAACTAAACAAATAAATACAATATATTCTAGGATTGAAAGGAAAAATTTAAACATTATCTGATGGGATTTCAATGTATATCACTGTAATATATAAGACAGCTATAACATAAAAAGTGGGAGAATAAAGGGACCTATATGGTGGTACGATATCTACTTCCCTGTGAAATGGTGAGATGTCAATTCTCAGTAGTCTATGAATAGTTAAGTATGAATATTTCAATACCTAGATGAATCACTTTTAAAAATATACAGAGATGAAGTTAAAAACACAATAGATATGTATTCTGGTCAAGATGATGCAGTGGCAGGAGCACGAGCTTGCCTCTCCTCGCAACTACAAAGAAACCGCAAATGACTGTTTGAAAACTACTGAAAAAAACAAGACTGGAACCTAGAAAAGAAGACCACCTTCAACTGGAAACATAAAGAGAGAACGACAGCAGGATGTTACAAGGGGCATCCTCTCGATCTAATTGGGCCCCATATCTGCCAGCTTGGCAACCCACAAGCTGAGGGATAATTAAGTTACAGAGGCACTCCCACAGGAGTGAGAGTTCTAAGCCCCATGTCAGGCTTCACAGCCCAGGATTCTGGCATTGAGAGGAGAAGGAGACCCTAGGACAACCTGTTTTGAAGACCAGTGGGGTATACATTCAGGAGACGCTGTGACTGGGGTAAACAGAGATTTCACTCTCTTGGGAAGTGAACACAGAATCTGGCGTGTACTAGGTCCAAAGGCAGAGGTAGTGATTTCATAGGAACATGGGCCAGTACTGCTGGCTAGTTTGGAAAAGTCTCCTGGGGACATAGGAATGGCTGCGGCTCACCAAGTGGACATAAAAGCTGGTGACGGATATTTCATAAGTGTTCATCTACATGAGCTGTCCTGGAGGCTGACATCTTGATTGGATCATTAGCACCAAGACCTATCCCCACTCAACAGCCTGTAGGGAAGCCTCAGGCCAAACAACATACATGGCAGAAACACACCTCCACCCATCAGCCCACTTCTTAAGCAATAAACTTTTCTAGACAGGGTCCTAAGCACCAAAGGTCCAGGACCAAGCTTCCCACAACAGTGGGCAGGCTCCTCCTGCCAGGAATCCTGCATAAGGCTGTACTCTAGGCTCATCCGCCAGGGGCAGATACCAGAAATAAGAAAACAACAATCCCAAAGCCTGTGGGAGGAAGCCACAAACACAGGCCAAACTCTACACTTGGACCGGCTGGACACTGGCCCGTGGGTTCCAAGAGAGGAGTGTACTGGTGGGACGTATAGGACATCTCCAACAGAGGGCCACTTCTCCAACATCGAGAAATGTAACTAACTTACCTAAAAATACAAATAGAAAGACAGACATCATGAGGCAGCAGAGGAGTATCTCCCAGGCCAAGGCACAAGATAAAATCCCAGAAGAAATAAGTGATGAGGACACACACAATTTATCTGAGAAACAGTTTAAAGTAATGATGGCCAAGATGTTTAGAAAACTCAAGAGGAGTATACATGCACAGAGTGAAGTTTTTCTCAGAGTTGGAAAATATAAAGAATACCCAAACAGAGTTGAAGAATAAAATCACTGAAATGAACAATACACTCCAAGGAACCAAGAAAAGACTAAATGAAGCAGAAGAAAGGATCAGTCAGCTAGAAGACAGATTAGTGGAAATCACTACTGTAGAACAGAAAACAGAACAAAGAATGAAAAGAAATGAGGGTAGTTTAAGAGGACTCTGGGACAGTATGAAGCACTCTAATATTCACATTATAGGGGTCCCAGAAAGATAAGAGAGCGAGAAAGGACCGGAGAAATTTTGGAGAAATAATAACAGAAAACTTCACCAACTTGGGAAAGGAAACAGTCACCCGAGTCCAGGAAGCACAGAGAGTACCACACAGAATCAACCCAAAGAGGAACACACATACTCATCAAATTGACAACAATTAAGGATAAGGAGAAAATAATAAAATTAGCAAGAGAAAAGCAACGAATAACATGGAAGGGAACTCCCATAAGGTTATCAGCTGATTTTTCAGCAGAAACTCTACAAGCCAGAAGGGAGAGGCATGATATATTTAAAGTGATGCAAGGGGGAAATTTACAACCAAGAATACATTATCCAGCAAGGCTCTCATTCAGACTTGATGGAGAAATCAAAAGCTTCACACATAAACGAAAGCTAAAACATTTCAGCACCACCAAACCAGCTTTACAACAAATGTTAAAAGGCCTTCTCTATTCATCAAACCATGAGGAAACACAACAAACGGAAGAAAGAGGAGAAAAAGAGAACTACAAAAGATTGCTTTGGCTGTCTGGGGTCTTTGTGGTTCCTTATAAACTTAGGAATCGTTTGTTCTAGTTCTACGAGGAATGTCACGAGTATTTTGATGGGGGTTGCGATGGATCTGCAGATTGCCTTCGGTAGTGTGGGCATTTTCATAGTGTGGATTCTTCCAATCCAAGAGCACAAGAAACCTTTCCATTTCTTTGTGTCATTTCAGTTTTTGGAGTATAGGTAAGTTTTTTTCTAGGTATTTTCTTGTTTGTGATGTAATGGAAATGTCAAAGCCAGTTATAAAATTCTACTTTTTGAATTGAAAAAAAAGTGAATGAAGGGCTGCAAATGGAAAAATAGCCTTCTTTTTAATGTTTCAGTTGTATTCCATTACATATATACATAGATATGCTGCATCTTCATTATCTATTCAACTATTCATGTGCACTTAGGATTCCACCATATCTTGGCAATTATAAAAAACGCTGCTGTTAATACTAGGGCGTATGTATCTTTTCAAATTAATTCTTCTTTTGTGGTTGGCTTTATTCCTTTGATAACTATGTACGTTTAAAACGCTAAAGCTCTGGCTCTTCCTTAGGCAGCAGCCAAGGCAGGACAAGAGGACCTGGTGCAGCAGGAGATCCACCAGGACTGGGTGAACCGGGAGTACATTGAGGTCATCACCAGCAGCATCAAGAAACTCGCAGACTCTCTCAACTCGTTCGATATGCCTTGCTGTTCAAGACTAGCAACACTAAACAAGAGATTGACAGCTCTTCAATGGAAAATTAAGTATGTTCAAGCCTGGGTGACAAAAGGTGAGACCCTCACGTAGAATCGTGCCACACTGCTGCTGGGAATTTGCTTCTACAGAACACAGGCCCACGTGGGAAAGGCCCCAACAGCCTTCAGCTCCTTCCTCTCTCCTTACAGGACAACGGGCTTCTTCTTGTTTTTCTTTTTTTCAAAACAGTGGCCTTTGGGCTCTGCTATGTACACCCAGGAGCGTGAGGTGGCACGTTGGGAGAGGACCAGGGGAACTCTCGGCAACAATGTTAGGCGTTTTTTACCTTTTCGGAAACATTTTGCAGAACTACTTGTCAACGTATTTGAGGCGCGAAGAGCCAAAAGCTTGAGGCTCTGTCACGGTCCTCCCCACCTCTCTCTCTCCCTCTCTCAGCCTTTCCTTGCAGCTCTCATCGCCTCTGCATTAACTCTACAGTCTTTGTCTCCTCCCCACCTTTGGCTGGGGTGGGAAGCAGTCCTGGCTGAGACGCTCACACCCCGGCAAGGTGGCTGCCAGAGAATGTTGGTGCTAACACACCAGTTTCTTGTCCTTTGCGGGAGGTCAAGTCCAGGCTTCCACTTGGCTTGCAAAGGGACATTTTCAGAGTTTTCCTTCTGTCACTTGGGGTGTCTTTGCCTCTCTTATTTCCCTAATAAACCCTGAAACTTAATTAAAAAAAAAAAGCTAAAGTACTAAACGTTCTTGGAAACAATGAAGAGTACATATATGGAAATTCAAAAATCTATGTGCAGTAAAAAAATGATCTATCAAACCATGAAAGACACGGAAGAAACTGCAAAGACATATTACTAAATGAAAGAAGCCAGTCTGAAAAGGCTACAAACTGTACCTTTCCAACACAATGACATTCTGGAAAAGGCACAGCTACAGAAACAATGAAAAGATCGTGGTTTCCAGGGGCTTAGGGAGAGGGAGGCAGAGAGGAATGAATAGATGGAGCAGAAGGGATTTTAGGGCAATGAAATTTCTCTGTATCATACTATAGAGGTGGCTACACGTCATTCTGCATTTGTCAAAACCCATAGATTGTACAACATCAAGAGTGAACCCTAATATAAACTATGGAATTTGGTTGATAATAATGTGCCCATGATGGTTCAATTATATGAAATACGCCACACTGATGAGGGATGTTGACGGTAGGGGAGTACATATGTGTGACTGGGGAGGGCTGTGTGCAAACTCCCTGTATTTTCTGCTCAATTCTGTGAACCTGAAACTACTCTAAAAGAATAAAGTCTATTAAATAGAAATTTTAAAAAAGAACTCCATCTTAGCTGAATAAAATCACTTGATTTTTTTAAAAAAGAAATTAAATTTAAAATTTTAGAAAAACATCAAATTACAACTAAAGTCATCATATACACCATCAGTTCTGTACTCAAACACTTCAGGAGCTTGTGCGCTCCTGAATAAGGAAAAGAGCAAGGCTCTGCATTTAGAACTGGAACCCCCAAATCTGCTTCTTACTGAAGTCAGAGATTCTCAATTTTGTCAAAACTCTGCCTTATCCTCTTTGTGAGGATTTGATGACGTCATACATGTACAGAAAGTAGCACAAAGAAATGGCTAACAGATGGTACGTACTCTATAAATGTGAGTTTTTATAGTAAAACCTATTATTAGATAAAAGAACTCAATAAATGAAGCTATAGTCAGCCGTTTGTGACCATACAGCACAGCTCAAAAGCATCTAAGGGAAGTTAGTGAGTGATGACTTCTTTTTCAATGGTTTCATTTTTTATTTTTCATTGGAGTATATAGTTGACTTACAATGTTGTGTTAGTTTCCGGCGTACAGCAAAGTGATTCAGTTGTATTTTTGCAGATTCTTTTCCATTTTAGCTTATTACAAGGTATTGAATATACTTTCCTGTGCTATAAAGGTCCTTGTTATTTATCTAGTTTACACATAGTAGTGTGTATGTATTAATCCCAAACTCCAGTTTATCCCTCCCACGCCATCCCCTTTGGTAACCATAGTTTTCCTACATCTATGAGTCTATTTCTGGTTTACAAATAAGTTCATTTGTACCTTTTTTTAAGATTCCAGATGAAAGTGATATGTGATATTCGTCTTTCTCTGAAAGACTTACTTCACTTTGCAGAACAATCTCTAGGTCCATCTGGGTTGTAGAGTGATAACTTGTAACTTTCTGTGTACAGAAGATCAGTGTCAGCACAGAAACAGGAGCAGGTAGCTTTTAGAGTGACAGCATCATTAGAGGCATCTTGCAGGGGAGATGGGCACCTCCCAAAGCTGGAAGAGATGGGAACATGCAGATGCGCCTTCTGTCTCTGCCTTTTCAGCAGGGATCCAATCTTAAGAGAGAGAAGCAATCCAGAAACAAGTGATCACAAGAAAGCCTGGCCCTACATTACTCACAGCCTTGCAGCTCCAGAGAACAGAAAAAGAGATTTTACACCCCAAGCCTGTGTGAAGCTAGCATAAACTTGATACTAAGTCCCAGAAAGAGAGTAGATAAAATAAAAGTATAGGCTAGTGTCACTCATGCGAATATACATAAAAATCCTAAACAAATTATTAGGGCATAGATTACTCATGACCAAAGTGTCTTTACCTTAGGAATATAACGTTGGCTTAAAACATGGAAACGTACCGCTGTAATTCAACACATTAACTGACTGACAGAGAGAAAAAAATCTTATGATCTCAATAAATGTACTTCTAGTGTTTGATCAAATTCGACATATATTCAAGATGAATACTCTAAGCAAACTAAGAATAAATGAATTTACTCTGATAAAGTGTATCTGCCGAAAAAGGCACATTAAACATCATGGTGAAATGTTGAAAATTTTCCATTTCTCATCAGGGCTAAGGCAAGGATGTCCACTATCACCAGTTCTATTGACCGTAATTGTAGTGGAGGGTCTGCCCGATGACATAAAATGAGAAAAGGAAATAACAGCTATACTGTTTACAATGGCAGGAACAAAACTGTTATTCTTATTCAAAGATGATATGATTTGCATGTTGAAAATTATCTAAAGATAAACCTTAGGAATTAAACATACTTAGCAAGGTTGCTGGGTAGAAAAAAAAGCAATATACAAAAATTATGTCTCTCTACACTAGATCAAACAAAATATAAAATTTCCAAAACAGGAACAATTTTCAACAGCATCAAATACCTAGGAATAAATTTAACAAAAGATGTGCAAGAATTCTTTGGACAAAACTGCAAAACTTTATTGAGAGAACTTGAACAGGTACATTTCCAACACAATAACAGCCTACATGGTTACAGCTTGTCTTCAATTAAACCTGTGGTTTCCCTTCACCTGTAAGATAACATAACATTTGGATATATTAGTTAAAATTTTGTTAGATGGCACTAAAGCATACAGAGGACACTACAGTTTCAGTTTTATAACATGGACTAAAACCAGAACCCTAAGGGTGACCCTTGGCTTATATCCAGTTAAACCTCTGCAGAGACTCTGAAGGTAGACTTTCAGACACATTAACAGTATTTGCTAAACACATCACTCTTTCTAGTGGTACAGAGAAACAAGTCGACTGTTCAACTTCAGAACTCACTGAACCCAATGCTTCTGTTGCGAGGTAGTTTTAAGTGGAAAGCAACATTTTTTTTATACTTTTGGTAAAAATCAAAACAAGTGAAACACCTAGGAAACAGAAGGAATTTTTAAAATTTCATATAAATGCGTTGACTTGAATAACATTCTGAATATAGGATATCTAAAACAGTAACATCACACTTAGAATTGCTTAAATGAAATAAAGAGAAAGGCTAGTATTGCATTTGTTTCGGCTCCGTCTGTGGAAAAGTGCAAAACTGTTTCTAGGAGCTAGCGTAAGTCACCCTTATGTGGTAGTAGGTTAACCATTTGTCCCTGTTTTCATCCATACTCCTGCTGTAATTATGAACGGTGGCTCTTTACATTCTTAAAAGCACTCCAGTTTGTATAATGTATCAAATAGTTCCACTAGTTTTAAGTCAGTACCATCAAAGGTAACATCAAATTGTGAAGGAAAATAGTACCGTTTCTCACAGCCTGGAACAAAGACAGAAAGTGGGGTGGAAAAAAGGGGGAAAAACCTGGAAAGCCATATGTACACATAGAAAGGTAAAGAGAGACAGATAACATACTCCATATCTGCTTGCGTCTTTTTCGTGTTCCTTATTAGGTATACTTGGCCTTCTGTCTACTCTCTGCAAGACTCTCTAAACTAGTGGATCTTCTACTCACAAATATTTTCTAAAAGAGCAAGCTCTTTGATTTATTGATTACTTGGATTATTTTTCCTTTTCCTAATGCTCACACTTTAAGCATTTTCTTAAGACTCTCTTTCCTTTTCCCTTAGGTCTACACTTTTTTTGACCTTTGATTATTTTTTATATTGGACGCACATGTAATTTATAATCTTTTCCTTTTTTAATAGCATATGTATTGAAGGCTATGATCTTCCCATGAGTATATTTTAACCATATTCAATAGGTTCCTGAAAGTAGCCTGAAAACTATCTTTTAATGTAAAGAGTTTGGAATGGGCTAGGAATGCAGTGAAAGGCATTTTACTTCCTAAACATCAAGTGCTTCCTTTAAATTCAGAAGCTATGTAATTAATAGTTGGTAATCTGCAAAACACACACGTAAGACACACTTAACTTGATTACTCAGGAAGTACTTCAGTTATGGTCTTTGCATTTCAATCTTACCAACCTGATACCTCGGGACACAAAATTTTCATGCCACATGTCACATGGTTAGAGATGATTATATCATAGTGCCTACATTTTCTTAGGAAGACTGGCTCATTAAGACTGACAGTGGACAGTGGGATAGAAAGTGTGCTAAGCATATGCATCCTGCACCCGCCTTGAGCATCACTGACTATCTGCACTTTCTCTACCTGATCAGACATAGAGACTAGAAACTAGATTGTCTCTTGAAAGTTTAGTAATTAGTCATTTGAGGCTTCATTTGGGGAAGGATTTAAAATGCAACTGTTCACATTTTTGTCCATTATATATCAATAAAAACTGGAAGGAAAAAAAGACAAAATGCAATTGTTGAGAGCCAGAGATTTCAGAATTTGGCGGAATCTGAGGATGGGCATTCACAACTCCTACAGAAAAACAACCGTCAAGCAAAGTGTTCCTTTTCTTAGTAGTGAGGAAACGTCCACTCAGGTGTTGTAACTTGACTCAGGTCAGAGTTTGATGATTTATCATAAATAAAATCATGTATCTTCGTGTTCAATGCAACAGAAACAGAGTATGCAAAAATCAGACCTGAAAATGATTTTTAAATATCTGATTTGAATTCACTATTTTTATACGAGCAAAGATGGGTTTAGAAGTTAAGGGATTGGCCCAGAGTCACAGAAATTGGGTTAGAGCTGGTACTGGAACCTACTTCAAGGCTTCAGCATATGTCATACAAACTGATGTGTGTTACAAATGCACTACGTGTATGTTAAACGCAGAACTCTACAAAAGCATGTGAAATTTAACAACTGTTGGTTAAAGGACTCATACTTAAAAGTAAGAAAATATTTTCATCTTTTATAATCCAGTATGGCTTTAACAAATTTGTTTCTATACCTGATAGTCCAGTAAGTCAGGCACTTAAGGTCGAAACTACATTTCAAATCACCTTTATAAGTGAACTCAGTTATAAAGAAACAGTACTGTTACCCCTGTATCATTAAAAATAGTATATTGTGGAAACAGACACCCTATAATTTGCACACTTAATGGAGAACATACCTGCTTCTGGCATTTTAAAAGGGCTCTGGCTTTGGCAGTCTCTTCCCATTGAAACCGCGACCACGCTCACGCCTAGTCTTTGGCTTAGCCACTTCCCGTTGATCAGCTTCCGGGACAGGCCCTTGCAAATAAAAAGTTGATCAATTTAAGAACTGAAACATGAGATGCGAATAAGAGTTGATAACATTCACTCTTTCACTGTTCACGAAATAAAAGCCTTAGGCTCGTGTGGAAACAAATGTGATGCTGAAGAACCACAAGAGCATTATTTCAGGAGTCTGTTACCAGAAACTAAGAAACCAGGGTTTCATTATCCTCTTCCTTTCCCAAGACTGCCCTCACACAACTTAGGTGCTCCCTTTGTACCTGTCTGTGTTATACGTGTGACTGTACTTATCAGTGATTTGTTTGGGTCTCTCACTAGACTGTGAGCTCAAGGTTGAAACCATGTCTCTCAGTTTACTCAGCATGTTACATGGAATGATTAAACAGTAAGTGTTGAGTAGGGGAAAAAGACTCAGACAATACCTCAAATTGATTAACATTCTGCAAACCAACTGCTGTATCCTCTTCCAAAATGTCAGTGTCATGAATGACAGAAAAACTGAAGAATTATTCCAGACGAAAGAAGACTAAATAGACATGACAACTAAATGCAATGCATGATCCTGGACTGGACTCTGATCAAAAGCAAATTCTATCAAGGGAAGTATAGGGACAACTGGGGAAATCTGAGTATACACTGAGAAAATTTTAATGATTGCATTTTCCTATGGTTGAATTTCCTGATTAGGACAGTGATTAGCCAAGAGAATGACTTTTTCTTTCTTCTAAGGCTATATATATACACTAATGGACTTAGGCTAAAGGGTCATAACAGTTGAAACTTTATCTAAATGACTCAGTCTTAATAATAACAAACATATCAATAAGTGTGTATGTGTGTGTATACATATACACACATGGGGAGGGGAGAGGGAAGAGGATATGAAACCAATGTGGTAAAAATTTAATACTTGGCAAATTGAGGTGAAAATAGATGAGTTAACTGTACCATTCTTGCAACTTTTCTGTAAATTTTATGTTTTTTGGGAATATAAAGGAAAAATTAAAGTGAATACTTGACAACTGCATTGTACTTGAGGAAGACGAGGTTTTTTTTTATTTTTGGCAGGGGGCAGGTAATTAGGCTTCTTTCTTTATTCTTAGAGGAGGTACTGGGGATTGAACCCAGGACCTCATCCAGGCTAAGCATGTGCTGTATCACTTGAGGTATACCCTCCCCTCTACTGAAGAAATAGAACGAAGCTGGACGAATAACCCCCCCAAACCTCAGACAAGAATACTGGGCTACAGGAATCAAAACAACATGGTTTTGGCATAAAACAGACACGTGGATCAATGGAACAGAACAGAGAGCCCAGAAATAAACCTACACACTTATGGTCAATTAATCTTTGACAAAGGAGGCAAGAATATACAATGGAGAAAAGACGGCCTCTTCAGCTAGTGGTGTTGGGGAAGCTGCACAGCCGCATGTAAATCAACGATGTTACAATCCTCCCTCACCGTGTACACAAAAATAAACTCAAAATGGCTTAAATACTTAAACATAAGACAAAACAGTGTAAACCTCTAGAAGAAAACATACACAAACATTCTCAGACATAAATCTTAGCAATGTTCTCCTAGGAGATGCAACCCAGGCAACAGAAAAAAAGGAAATACAAACAAATGGGATCGAATGAAACATATAAGATTTTGTACAGCAAAGGAAACTTATGGACTGGTAGAAAATATTTGCAAACAACGTGACTGACAAGGACTTAATTTCCAGAATACATAAAGAGCCCATACAACTCAGTAACAAAAAAACCCAAACAACTCAATCAAGAAATGGGCAGAAGGCCTAAACAAACATTTCTCCAATGAAGACGTACAAATCGCCGATAGGTATGAGAAGAATGCTAAATGTTGCTAATTATCAGAGAAATGCAATTAAACCTACAGTGAGGTGTCATCTCACACCAGTCAAAATGATCATCATTCAAAAGTCCACAAATGATAAATGCAGCAGGTTGTGCAGACAAAAGGGAACCCTCCTCACCTGCTGGTGGGAATGTAATTTGATGCAGCCACTATGGAAAACAGTATGGAGATTCCACATAAAATTAAAAATAGACTTACCCTATGATACAGCAATCCCACTCCTGGGCATACATTCGAAGGAAACTCTATTTTGGAAACACACACCCCAATGCTCATAGGCGCACTATTTACAACAGCCAAGACATGGAAGCAGCCTAACTGTCCATCGACAGATGATTAGAAAAGAAGATGTCCTATATATACACAATGGAATACTACTCAGCGCAAAAAAAAACTGAAATAATGTCATATGCAGCAACATACATGGCCCTGGAGAAGGTCATTCCAAGTGAAGTAAGCCAGAAAGGGACAGAGAAATATCATATGATATCACTGATATGTGGAATCTTTTTCAAATGACATAAATGAGCTTATTTACGAAACAGAAACAGACAGACATAGAAAACAAACAAATGGTTACCATGGGGAAAGGCGAGGTGGAGGGATAAACTGGCAGTTTGGATTTCCAGATATTAACTACTATATATAAATAAAACAAATAACAGGGTCCTACTATACAGCACAGGGAACTATGCTCAATGCTTTTTAATAGCCTATAATGAATAATATGGAAACTTATATACATAACTGAATCACTATGCTTTACACTAGAAGTTAACACAATGTCACAAATCGATTGCACTTCAATTAAAAAAAATGAAAGCTATATTTAGGTCCAAAAGTCCTCTATGCAACATTCCACAAATGAAACCCATGTAGAAAAAAGTACCAAATTAATACAAAATTATTCATGAATAATAGCAAATATAGTGTCTAGCAGTGAGCATAAAGGAAACGGGGTAGAAAGAAATGAATCGACATTGTTGTCAGTTACAATCTGGAATCCTTTAACAGTGGCCTGAGTTATACAAATGTTTTGTTTCAAAATACTACATATCCAGGAAAAATAATTTATCTCATGCTGATTGGAATAATTCAGCTTTGGGTTTTTCTAACCATAGAAGGATTTAACCACCTTTTAAAAGGTGGATTAAGATCATATAAAACCAGCTACTTGTACACAAGTATCCTAAATTATCTAGCCTTTATCAAACTTACCATTTAACAATATCAATTAAAGAAACAGTGGCCATCATTCATGATTCATTTCTGATGTCTCTATCCAACTCCATTGAACTATCTACTCCTGGGCCAAAACTGAGCTAAATCATGGTACATTCATCTGAGTTTTAAGCACAAACATTCACCATTATTTACGATAAAATAGGTGGGAGAAAGACACAAATTTTGGCATGGAAGACAAATTTTGTATTCAATAGTCAACTGCTCTCTGATAAACAAGATCCGTGTGCCTCAGTTTTCTCATTTATAAAGAAGGGGGAAATTCATTCTAGTGAAGGATTGCCCTAAGATGCAAACTGCACTCTCTTCACTTTCCAGTCAATTCTCAGGGAGTGTTTAATATCCCTTTCTGCTGTTTCCCTTCCTTCTGTTATTGGCATCTCAAACATGCATGACACACACACACACACACACACACATTCCCACAAGATGCATCCCTCTTTCCTTTTCCTTCACCTTCAACTGCAGATGCTCCTTCATCCTCTTTGGCTTTACCAGGTCTAATGTCCTGACTTGTAGTTGGTGGCTCCCATTCTTGAGGTTGCTTATCACCGTGGGCCTACACATATGTGTGTGTAAATTAAAAAGGTCAGTTACTAACACATGCCAACAATACAAAATATACACAACACAGAGATACATTTGACTATCAGTAAATCAAAACATATTTCTCCAATACTATTGGGTATAATTTTTCTTCATAAACTTACTTTTCCCATGGTGATGCTACTCCAAGGAAAGTTACTAGCACTTTGGAAGCTATTTTAATCTATGTTGTGAGGGATGTGTGTGATCAGTTGTTAATAAGCATGAGAAGGAAGTCATCAGTATATTCCCAGGGAATATAACAGCATCTATCCAGGCAACACCAGAACATCATCCCCCTGGATCAACGTTCTGTATCACACAGAAGACCTTTCAAGGTGTATCTGTATTGGTTCCACAACTTGTCACAAAAATTAATTTCTACTAATAAAAAACATCAAATGTTTTATTTATTTATTAATGGAGGTAATGGGGATTGTACCCAGGACACTGTACATGTTAAGCACACACTCCTACCACTGAGCTATACCACTCACTCCCCACCCAAAAAACCAATTGTCAAACACTTACAGCCACAGGCCCAACTAGATTGACACATGCTTGATCATAACTTCTTTTCCTAGGTTTGTATGTTGACTTTACTCTCCGAAAGATATCTCCCACTGAAAATAAAATATTGTGCTTTGGAAAATGCATTTAAGAGGATAATTATATCTGAACACTTCCATGGCCAAATGGTGATGCACACTAATTTTTGAATTTTGAAAATAAGTCTCAAGGTAATTTAATTGTGTGTGCTTTCCAATCATACCACATCTGACAACTTGCAAAAGCAATTGTTTATGTCATGCCCAAGCTGACAGAAAAATCACCATAGGACACATGGGAAAACACAAGAACACGTTTCTGAAAGGGTTGGGTTTCACAACGTGATTCACCATCATGGAGATATTTAAGAAAATACTACTACAGAAAATGGCTATTATCAAAAAGTGGAAAGACATCAAGTATCGGGGAGGATGTGGAAAAAGGAAACCCTTGCCCACTGTTGCTGGGAATGTAAATTGCTGCAGCCACTGTGGAAACAGTAGAGGTGTCTCAAAAAACTACAAATAGAACTACCACAATGCCTTAGCAATTCCACTCCTGAGTATCTATTGAAAAGAAAGAAAAACACTAATTCAAAAAGATATGTGCACCCCACTGTTCATACCAGCACTACTTACAACTGCCAAGATATGGAAGCTACCTCAATGTTATCAACAGACAAAGGGATAAAGAAGATGTGGTGTATGTATATATATAGACAATGGAATACTACTCATCAATAAAAAATGAAATAATGTCATACACAGCAACATAGATGGCCCAGGAGAATTTGATTCCAAGTGAAGTAAGCCAGAAACAGAAAGAAAAATATAATATGATATCACTGATATGTGGAATCTTTTTAAAATGACATAAATGAGCTTATTTACAAAACAGAAACAGACTCGCAGACATAGAAAACAAACATATGGTTACCATGGGGAAAGGCGAGGTGGAGGGATAAACTGGGAGTTCCGGATTTGCAGATAGTAACTACTATATATAAATAAAACAGCTAAACAAGGTCCTACTGTGCAGCACAGGGAACTATACTCAATACTTTGTAATAGCCTATAATGAAAACATATGAAAACATATATACATAATTGAATCACTATGATTTATACCAGAAATTAGCACAACATTGCAAATCGACTACATTTCAATTTAAAAAAATTAAAGCTATATATAGGTCCAAACGTCCTGTATGCAACATTCCACAAATGAAACGCATTTAGAAAAAACTACCTAAATTAATACCAAAATTATTTATGAATAGCAGCAAATACACTGTCTAGCAGTGAGCATAAGGAAATGGGGTAGAAAGAAATGAACCGACATTGTTGTAAGTTACAATCTGGAATCCTTTAAGAGTGGTCTGAGTTATACAAATGTTTTGTTTCAAATACTAGATGTCCAAAAAAAAATAATTTGTCTCATGTTAATCTTAGAATAATTGACCTGTGGATTTTTCCGACCTTAAAGGGTATGACAACCATTTAAAAGCTGCATTAAAGTCATATAAAACCAGCTACTTGTATTCAAGTATCCTAAATTATCCAGCTTTTATCAAACTTAACATATAAAAATTTCAATTAAAGAGACAGGAGCCATCACTCATGCCTCATTTCGGAACTCTCTATTGTACTCCATTAACTATCAACTCTTGGGCCAAAACTGAGCTAAATTATACTACAGACATTTGAGTTATAAACAAAATCATTCACCTTTTTTTTTTCAGGATAACACGTGGCAAAAAGACACAAACTTTGGCATGAAATACAAATTTTGTATTCAATAGTCAACTGCTCTCTGATAAAAACAATCCGTGTGCCTCAATTTTCTCATTTATAAGGGGGTGGGGCAATTTATTCTAGTGAAGGATTCTCCAAAGCTGCAAACTACTCTCTTCACTTTTCCAGTCAATTCTCCAGCAGTGTTTGAGATCCCTTCTGCTGTTTTCTTTCCTTCTGTTATTGGCATATCAACATGCATGAGACATATGCATACACACACACACACACACACAAACACACACCCCCACAAGAGGCATTCCTCTCCTTTCCCTTCACCTTCCACTGCAGATGCTCCTTCATCCTTTTTCTCTTCACCAGGTCTAATGTCCTGACTTGTAGTTGGTGGCTCCCATTCTTGAGGTTGCTTATCACCGTGGGCCTACACATATGTGTGTGCAAATTAAAAAGTTTTGTTACTAACACATGCCAACAATATAAATATACACAATACACAGATATATTTACTATCAGTAAATCGAAATATATTTCTCCAATACTATTGGGTATAATTTTTCTTCATAAACTTACTTTTCCCACAGTGGTGCTACTCCAAGGAATGTTACAAGCACTTTAGAGGCTATTTTAATCTATGTTGGGAGGGATGTGTGCAATCGGTTGTTAATAAGCATGAGAAGGAAGTCATCAGTTATATTCCCTGGGAATATAACAGCATCCATCCAGGCAACACCAGAACATCATCCATCTAGATCAACGTTCTGTATCACACAGAAAAACTTTCAAGGTGTATCTGTATTAGTTCCACAACTTTTCACAAAAATTGATTTCTACTAATAAAAAACATCAAATGTTTTATTTATTTATTAATGGAGGTAATAGGGATTGTACCCAGGACACTGTACATGTTAAGCACACACTCTACCACTGAGCTATACCACTCCCACCTCCAAAATAACCAATTGTCAAAACACTTACAACCACAGGCCCAACTGGATTGACAAATGCTTGATCATAACTTCTTTTCCTAGGTCTGTATGTTGACTTTACTCTCCGAAAGATATTTCCCACTGAAAATAAAATACTGTGCTTTGGAAAATACATTTAAGAGGATAACTATATTTGAATACTTCTGTGGCCAACAGGTGATGCACACTAATTTTTGAAATTGGAAAATATTTTGAAAATAAGTCTCAAGGTAATTTAATTGTGTGTGCTTTCCAGTCACACCACATCTGGCAACTTGCAAAGCAATTGTTTATGTCATGCCCAAGCTGACAGAAAAATCACCATAGGACACATGGGAAAAGACAAGAACACATTTCTGAAAGGGTTGGGTTACACATGATTCACCATCATGGAGATATTTAAGAAAATACTACTAGAGAAAATGGCTATTAACCAAAAGTCAGAAGACAACATGTCTTGGAGAAGATGTGGAAAAAAGGAAACTCTTGTCAACTGTTGCTGGGAATGTAAATTGCTGCAGCCACTGTGGAAACCGTAGAGGTATCTTAAAAAATATACACACACAGACACACAGTGGAATACTACTCAGCATTAAGAAATGAAATAATGTCATATGCAGCAACACAGATGGCCCTGGAGAATGTCATTCTAAGTGAAGTAAGCCAGAAAGAGAAAAAAAAATACCATACAATATCACTTATATACGGAATCTTAAAAAATAACACAAATGTGCTTATTTACAAAACAGAAACTGACTCACAGACATAGAAAACAAACTTATGATTTCCATGGGGAAAGACGAGGTGGAGGGATACACTGGGATTTCTGGATTTGCAGACAGTAACTACTATATATAAATGAAATAGATGAACAAGGTCCTAATGTGTAGCATAGGCAATGATATTCAATGTTTGTAATAGTTTATAATTTAAAAATATGAAAATTTATATATATAACTATATTCATCACTAGGCTTTACACCAGAAATTAACACAACTTTGCAAATTGATTACACTTCAATTAAAAAGAAAAACTAACGCTATATTTAGGTCCAAAGGTCCTCTATGCAACATTCCACAAATAAAACCCATGTAGAAGAAAGTACCAAAATTAATACTAAAATTATTTATGAATAACAGAAAATATACTGTCTAGCAGTGAGCATAAAGGAAATTGGGTAGAAAAAAATGAATCAGCATTGTTGTCAGTTACAGTCTGGAATTCTTTAACAGTGGCTGGACTTATGTAAATGTTTTGTTTCAAAATACTACATATCCAGGAAAAATAATTTGTCTCAAGGTAATCTTAAAATAATTAATCTTTTGATTTTTCTGACCATAGAAGTATATACCCACCTTTTAAAAGCTGCATTAATTTCATATAAAAGCAGCTACTTGTATGCTAGTATCCTGAATTATCCAGCTTTTATCAAACTTATCATTAAAAATATGAATAAAAGAAACAGTGGTCATCATTCATGATTCATTTCTGAAGTCTCCATCCTACCCCACTGACCTATCAACTCTTGGGCCAAAACAGAGCTAAATTATAGTACACACATTTGAGTTTGAAGCAAAATCATTCACCTTTTTTTTACAGTAACATAGGTTGCAGGAAGACACAAACTTTGGAATGAAATACGAATTTTGTCATCAACAATCAAGTGCTCTCTAATAAACATGATCCGTGAGCTTCAATTTTTGAATTTAAAAAATGGGGAAATTTATTTTAGTGAAGGATTGCCTGAAGCTGCAAACTACACTCTCTTCAATTTTCCAGTCAATTTTCAGGCAATGTTTAAGACACATTTCTGCTGTTTCCTTTCTTTCTCTTACTGGCATATCATTATGTATGAGACATACACATACACAAACACACACATACATACACACACACACACACACACACACACAGCCAAGAGGCATTCCATTTCCATTTCCCTTCACCTTGAAATGAAGATGCTCCTTCATCCTTTTCCTCTTCATCAGGTCTAATGTCCTGACTTGTAGTTGGTGTCTCCCTTTCTTGAGGTTGCTTATCACCGTGGGCCTACACATATGTGCGTGCAAATAAAAAGTTTTGTTACCAGTACATGTCAACGACATAAATATACAGAGTACAGAGATATATTTGAGTATAAGCAAATCTAATATTACTTCTTCAATACTAGTTGGTATACTTACTTTTAATAAACTTACTTTTCCAACAGAGACGCTACTCTAAGAAAAGCTATAAGGATTTTGGAAGCTATTTTACTCTATGTTGGGATACATGTGTGCAATTGGTTGTTAATAAACATGAATGGGAAGTCATCACTTCTACTCCCAGGGAATATAACAGCATCCATTAAGACAACACCAGAATATCATCCTCCTGGATCAACGTTCTGTATCACACAGAAGATCTTTCAAAGTGCGTCTGTGTTAGTTCAACATCTTTTCACAAAAAATAATTTCTACTAATAAAAAACATCAAATGTTCATTCATTTATTGATGGAAGTACTGGGGATTGAACCCAGGACATTGTACATATTAATCACCCACTTACCTCCCCACCAAAAAAAT